>NW_026873145.1:0-140019 GCF_032173495.1 Musca vetustissima | reverse complement strand
TAAAAATTGTCTTTTTTTGTTGTATTTATACAGGAATGATCCCTGCAAGCATTTGGAAGTGAGTATCTCACTCCCTCGCCTAATAAGTCACTCCGCGTCACTTATTTTCGGATAAAAGGCGATAGTTTGTATAATTACAATAACAAAACTGTTGTTGTCTACTTTGTATCGCCTTTGAGTTACTTCCGAGTGACGCCTGGGAAGACAAGAAGTAACTTCTGCGATACTACACATATGACACGCAGAAGTTACTTCTTGGAAGTGATGCGGACATGGTTCATTTCCTCCCGAAGGAGGTGACTTCCGCGATAAGAATGCGACTATCTTCCGCGACTGTTTCTATCGCCTTGACGTTACTTCGATGGTCGGGATGATGGTCGATTTTTGGTAGAAATTGTATATCAATTGGTATGTTGCCATAAGGAAGAATCTAAACATTTTTCCTTTATGACATCGAAAAATATTTATTCAAATAAATATTAAATTTTTAGGTCCCTGAAAAATATTCTGAAAAATCTCTAAGTTATTATTGGAAACATCTTTGCTTATTATTATTATTTTTATTTAAGATGATATCTATCTGACATCTCTATAAGCAAAATGTTGCCGGGAAAATAAAACATTTCCTGCTTACCCTTAATCTTGGTAATTTTAAACCAGCCATTATAAAAAAGAAGCAAGGACTCAATTTAATTATTTTCCCTCCATCATCCCATTCTCCTCCCCTTTAATAACTGTTAATATATTTGCTGTTTTCTGTTTTCTTATATAGAAACTCTCTCCATCACTCACTGCGTCTATGACCAGCTTAATCATTGATTAGTGACGTAAAATTGATATGAAACGTAAAATATAAGCGAGATTCTTTGCCGTACTCATTCCAAACTATGATTAGTTGGAACGTAACGTATTGCATTATAAATATGAAGTAGCGTAAGGTATCTATTGGTCTGTTCACGTACAGCAAGAATTTACACATTTTTCCTTTATGGCATCGAAAAATATTTATTCAAATAAATATTAAATTTTTAGGTCCTTGAAAAATATTCTTAAAAATCTGTAATTTATTATTGGAAACATCATTGCTTATTATTATTTTTTGTTTAAGTTGATATCTCCATTTCCGAACTTACATCTCTATAAGCAAAATGTTGCCAGAAAAATTAAACATTTTCAGCTTACCCAAAATCTTACCAATTTCAAACCAGCCATTAAAAAAAAAGGAGCAAGGACTCAATTTAATTATTTTCCCTTCATCATCCCATTCCCCTCCCTTTTTTGTAGTTTTGGCAAATATTGTCTGCCCAATCAATTTGTAAATTAAAGGTATACCTTTCGAAATGTCATTTGAAATGGATACCAGCCCACACAAACATGTTCGTAATTGTTGGTGTTGGAAGAGGACATTTTATTTGCGAAAAATAATGGGCAGGCTTTAATTGCAATTAACCCTGTAATTGAGGAACATGCATGGGATGTGGCAATACCACTTTGCCACATGACCAATTATTGCAACCCACATAGTTTTTATTCCTTGAGTGAGCATATATTATTTTAAAATCCGTGGGTGTTGAGAAAAGGGAGAAATTTTGAAATTGAAATTAAATGAATGACTGATTGAAGAATGTTTTCGAAGGAGCTTCCGGGCTATAAGCGTGGATTTTTTTAATATAATTTTTGAAGTTCTTTTTTGGTTAAAAATATATTTGATTTTTTTTAAATTTTGAAGGATTTTTTTTGTGGATTTTCAAACATTGAAAAAAGCATAAAGGACTCAAAAACATACTTTGGGGAATTTTTTTTTCGTAAAAATATATATTTTAGAAGGATTTTTGCTGGCCTTTTTAAGTACAAGTTAAATTTATTGAATTTTTAGGACTGAAAAGTATTTTATTTATATCAATTTATAATATAATTATAAAATATACTTTGATGCAAGGTTTTACCATCCACTAAGAAATTGTAAATATACGATCTGTTTGGACACATACAGAATTATTGAATGTAATGTAGAGGATAACTGTTCATTTCTGCGCTATAATGAATTTCTCTCCTATAATGATGCTCTCTTACAACGTCTATGGTCAGCTTAAGCATTGATTAGTGACGTAAAATTAATGAGTAATGTAAAATATAAGAGTTATTCTTTGCGATACTCATTCCAATCTATGATTAGTCGGAACGTAATGTATTGCATTATAACGCAATGTAAGGTAGATATTAAATTAATTAAAAAAGTAATAAAAATAAACATTAACATATTACAATAAATTGAATTAATGAAAATAATTTGAAAATGTGCCATAAATGCCCCAAAATATAGAGATTAATGTGGTGGTTATGTTCGATGTGGCCTATTTTGGACGAAAAACGTCCGCAAACATTCAAAATGCCAAATAATGGGTGTACCGTTACCAATTAGTCGCAACGTAACGTATTGCATTATAAACGTAAATAAAAGTATATATTTAATTAATTGATAATGTAATAAAAAATAAACATTATGTTCTATGTGGCCTATATTAGCAAATTACAACCAATTTAGTCGAAAAACTTCAAAATACAGAATAATGGGGCACCGTTATGTGGGCTCTATCCCGACAACTTTTACAGTCCATTTGATGGAAAAACATGATTGAAATTTTAATGTACCGCTATATGAGGGTTTCCCTAAAATGTGGACCAATATAGATAATTTTTTGTATGAGCAATAAGACTTCAAAATTACCAAATTACTGCAAACTTGATTTTAAAACTTTCCCACAATCTATTGAATTCCGAAATTCGGAAGATACTGTTATATAGAGGCAACCCTAAAAAGTGTATCAATTTTGATAACTTTTGGTAGAAAGATTTGTTACCCAAAGAAAATCCCCGTTTGAAAAACATACCCAAATATCGATGTTTGGAAAGTACCGTGGTTCAATATTGATTATTTTTGATTGTAATATTTGCTATACAATGATAACTTAAATGACCAAATTACAGGCAATTTTGTTATGTCGTTTGGCCTCTTCCCATACTTAAAAGGTGGTAAATTTTTTCATTTTTAAAAAGAAATTCGAAACTCTATTCGATTAATATAAAATTCTGAATCTTAAACAGAACAAATTATTTTTTACGGTTGAAGTAAAATTTTTTATAGCACGAGTTGTAATAGATTTAAAAAAAAATCTCTCTTTATAAATCTCCCGATTTTTTAAGCTGACTATGTTTTTTCCTAGAAAACAATTACTGAATAGTTTTCATGATACAATGAATAGGTACTCCATTTAGCACAGCTGACTACACCATTAACTGTCAAAGTGCATAGTTTCTACTTAAATTCGATTGCCATCACAGAGAAATATTAAAAGACAGATAAAAATTTACAGATGGTCTGATAAAACAATTTTTTTTTTTTTTTTTGCAAAAGTGCGTTTAGATTTCCGTAATCCACTCGATTTCAAATGTCAATTCCATAGCTTATATATCAAATATAATCCACTGGATTAAGGAATTGACATTTGAGAGTGAATTTAGTAGTTTAAACGCGCTCTTGGTTATCTATTATCTTTAAAGTAGGGATCACAAAATCGAAAAGAGGCATAGAAGCTTAACGAGTGTTTATGCTGGGCTATTTACATAAAATGGTAGTTTGGTGATCCGGTCTTTACCTTTATGTTTCATTTTTAAATCTATTTGCCCATCACAATGTAATAACTACATATTTACATATGTCGGTATGTGATTTCAACAGTTTTTTCTCGCTTGTAAATCAAATACAAATTACACATAAATGGGGGATGGTAATTGTTTGTATGAGTTGTTTTTTTTTCAGGGTGGAATATTTTAAAAAAACAATTGCGTAGCAATAAACCAACATACATAAATACAAAAATACATATGTATGTATATAAATTACTTTATAAATATGTATGCCCATTTTACAATATACATACTTCTGTTAAAAAAAAAAACAACCTCCTCATTTAGCAATCTTCCCCGAATGGCAGCCCAGTAGGAATAAAAAAACCCAACTCCGCACAATCAAATGAACGTTTATTTGTTTCTTGCAATAAAGGCAAACTTTAGGGGAATACATTGTATGTTACTTCCATTTGAAATGGAAATTGAACGAACGATCTACAAAAAAGCAAAAAACAAATCGTAATTAATTACCTTTGAAATGTGTGTTTGATAACGTTTGGACTGGGCCATACCGTTCTCAGGTTTGTTTAAAGAAACTTCAAAACATGGAAAATGAAGTTACGCCTCCTTTTGTATTTTTCTTTTCTGATAGCTGTTTGGTGTTTGTGTAAACGTTGTTATAAACACTTTGGCTACTAATTGTTTTTGATAGACGATATACAAGACGGTAGATGGATTATGGATAAACAACAATGTGTGTGGTTGGTGTTTTTTGCCTGCCTCCAGTATTTATTTGCTGGAGGCGACGACAAAGTCAGTTATTTTATTTGCCAAACCATTATTGGTTTCAGGTGTTCACGGTGTAACGTCGGCGGCGGCGGTGGCCGAGTCGGCTAATCTCAAAGTGTTTGAAAATTGTTTTTCCCCGCATTAGAGTTTTGTAAATGTAAATAATTGTTGTATTAAATTGTTTTATAGTGGTAATTAATTATTTGGCAATAATTTTTAATGTAATGATATTGATTTGTTTAGAAAACAAAATTATTAATCATTTTCATTATTTTTATTTTAATCGAATTTGTTGTTTTCGAGTTAATAAATAAATTCCTATTCAAAAATATTTTAAACAATTATTTTAAAAAAATCAAACACAAAAAATATTTTTAAAAACATTATAGTTTCTTTGACACGAGTTAAGCTTCGGTGAGTAAAAGGCTATAGGGTGTTCTTCCTTATTATTGTTTAATTTGAATAAAACGGCCCCTATGCCATAGTCCGAAGCGTCGCATTGTATGTAGAAGTGTCGGGATGGCGTAGTACGGGAGCTGAGGTGAGGGCCTTTTTCAGATTTTCGAATGCCTAAATCCCTTCATTACTAATTTCGAACTTTTTTGACTTTTTGAGACTATCGGTCAAAGGTGCAGATATTGTTGCAAAATCCTTTATGAACCTGCGGTACCAGCCCGCGGTTCCGAGGAAGCTCCTAACTTCGCGTGGGTTTCTGGGTATTTTTATATTTCTAATCGCATTAATCTTATCCGGATCTGTCCTCAATCTTCCTTGACCAATAATGAAACCTAAATATTTGAGTTCCTGGAAACAAAATTGGGATTTTTTCATTCCTATTGTTAGGTTGGCTTTTTTCAGGCACATTAATAGTTGTAGGTGTTCTTTAAATCCACTCGAGATAACTAAGAGGTCGTCAAGATAGATGAAAACGTGATCTTTTAAACGCTGAGGTATGACTTTGTCCATAAGTCTGCATAAGCGCTGCGCTGCGTTACAGAGCCCAAAAGGCATTACCCTAAATTGGTATAATGGCCTACCGGGCACTGTAAACGCAGTGCAGGCTTTACTTTCCTCATCAAGCTCGATTTGCCAAAAGGCGTATTTCAAATCGACACTACTTATGAAGTACGTTTCATCTATCCTGCTCAATATCCCATCAATATTTTCAAGTGGGTATGCATCTTTCACTGTCAATTTATTTAGTTTGCGTGCGTCGAGACAGAACCTGTTTTTCCCCGGCTTCCGGACTACAGTGGTACGGTTACTCCATGGGCTCTCGCTCTCTTCTATCACGTTGAGCCGGAGCATGTTATCAATTTCCTCGTACACTATAGCCTGGACAGCTGGGGATAGCGGATAATGACGATCTTTAACAGGTTCTGCTCCTTCTACTAACTTAATGCTATGTTTTTCTAGCGTGGTTTTACCTAAGCCCTTGTTTTCAAAGGTGTCAAAGTTCTTTGTGACTTCAGCTAATTGTTGCTGTTGTTGGGGTGATAAATTATGGGAATTCAGCTTATAGGCTTCATCATCCACGATATCTCTTTGAATCTTCTCAACATCTATTTCATTAGCCTCAATAATCTTGGGTACTAAATTGTACTCTCTCCCAAAATCTATTCCCAGATACAAATCTTGTTCCAGGTCGGGACATAGATACAACTCCAACTCTCTCACTATATCATTATATTTTAAATCCAACTTTACTTTTCCCACTATTCTGTATTGGTGACCAGAGGCAGTCTATACACTAGAAAAAATTGGGCTTATGGTGACGTCGAGAGGTTCCAAAAATTCTCTACACCCTCTTCCCAGGAAAATTTTGAATTAAAAAAATATCTCTTTTAAAGAAGCGAGGACTTTGGAAATTTAGAATAACAATTTCTAAAAAAGTTGACGCTCTTTAAAACCTTAAGGCCGACCGCTAGAAGCTACGATATGCCGCTATAGCACAAAAGCTGTCTGAGTGGATGCTACGCTACAAACGAGACGACGCGAGTGCAAGCGATAAAGCGTGTTGTGCAATGGTTTATAGCAAGAACTCGGTTTGTCTCTGTTTGAGTTTCTTTGTTTATTATTTTAATTTACCGTTATTGATCGTTTTTTTGCATATTTTCGCATTTTAATGGCATGGACCATTCTGTGAGAATTTTTGTGAACTCAAGTAAAAAAAAAAAAAACGCCTTACTCTCTATAGCACTCACTCTGCCATATTATAGCATTGAAGTAGCCTGAACTATTATAGCATGTAGTATCGTATCGCATTTCTCTTGCACTTTGACGTCAACCCAAGAAATAGCCTTTTTAAAAATGTACGCTCTGTTAGAACATAAGAAAGTTTGTGAGTTCTCTGAAAGTCTTTTAAAAATCTAATCTATAATTGTTCATTAAAACATATTTATTTCTATATATACTTCTTGGACCTCGAAAAAATTGAATTCAGGCTATATTGGTCAAAATAATAATTTTAATCCATTGGTCATCGATATAATAATTTCCGACCCTTTAAAGTATATATATATATATATATATCTTGATCCGCGTAAAATTCTATGACTATCGAAGCATGTCCTTCTGTCTGTTGTAAAAACTCTAGCCTCTAAACGGATTGAAATAATCTAACGAATTAAGATAGATCGTCAAAATTTTGCAAAGAGTCGTCTTTTGTCTGCAGGCAGGTCAAGTTCGAAGATTGACTATGTCGGTTCACGTTTAGGCATAGCTCCTAGCTCCGGGCTAAGGATGTCCCGCAATTTTCGGTATTTTAGGGTTCTCGAGCTCATTTTTCAGCCGAATTCGCTGAAATTTGGTACATTGTATTCCTATTGGGTACCAAATTTCTCCACTAAAAATTATAAATATAGGTCGACTTTTTCTGGTAGCCCCCATATAACGGTAACCCCCTATTTTCAGTTTTTTGGGGGTTTTGACTGCATTTTTCGCTCGAATTGTCCATAATTAAGAACTTTGAGTTCTTATTGGGTAACAAATCTCTCAAATTTGTTCTCTGTTTTTCAACAGAATTAGCTGACATTTTATACATTGAGTTCTTATTGGGTACCAAATTTGTTCACTAAAAATTATAAATATAGGTCGACATTTTCTGATAGCCCCCATATAACGGCAACCCCTAATTTACGGTATTTTAGGGGTTTTTAGCGTAGTATTCATCCGAATTGGCTGCAATTTAGTACTTTGAGTTCTTATTGGGTAGCAAAACTCTCCACTAAAAATTATAAATATAGGTAAATTTTTTCGCATAGCGCCCATATAAGGATATTCCCAATTTTCGGTATTTTGGGGTTCTTGAGCACGTTTTTCAACCGAATTCGCTGTAATTTGGTACTGTGTAGTCGTATATGGTAACAAATCTCCCTGCCAAATCAAAGCACATACAAACCTCATTGCCAACATACCTTTTTAATTCATGTTTATTCATAGACAAGTTGTAGAAGTTTTCCATACCATTTGTATCCTTAGAGAAAGAAGAAGACACCCACTGTAATCTTTTCAAAAGCCATTAATACCATAATGTATTTCTAAAGATAATAAAGAAAACTCTGCAACAATTTACTCGCATTTGACTAATTAGTACACAACTGAATAACAAATCTTTTTGTATGTAAACAGAGTGATTAAAACCCAGTTTGCAATAACATGAATAAAATGAAAATGTATGAAGAAATTTCAAAGGTAAAGGATGAGGAGTTGGTTTTTGAAAAGAAAGTAATTTTTGGTACTCTCATTTCATAGATAAAACTCTTTAAACAGATGATTCAAAAGTGTGTGTGTGTGTGAGAGAGAGAGAGAGGAGCACAGAGGACAACACTTCCACTAAAGCCTCTAAGATTTTAGATAAATCTATTTCTAAAACATTTTTTATTTGTTATTGGTGTTTTATTTAATATTTTCCCATTTAAAATATTACTATTTTAAAACGGCCTATATAAACCTACATCTACCATACAAATGTCATTGTATAACACCTATACAGAAGCATTCTCCCTCTCTCTCTCACACCTGCCACCCACAACACCTACCCATAACGGTACGGTAGCAAATTAACATCACTAAAGTTAACCTTAGATGTGAGTGGGGAGAGCTTTCCTGCCCATATGTCATAAATTGTTATTCTCTCTAGAGCCCATCTCTCTATTGTATACATTATGAATTGTGTGATTTAATCTGAATACAGGTTGGAGAGAAGCATGTGTATGTGTCATTGGGGAAGATGTCTATAAGCAAATAACAAAAGGACCAAAATTACCTATTGTTGTTGATGTTGTCTGTCGACTACTGTGATTGACAGAATTGAATCGAATCGTATGTAATGTAAATTGTGTTTGTATTTAAATAAATACCTGCAATGACAATGCATGATTTTCGTGTGTGTCAGTTTGGGCTTTTTTTGTAATATATTGTATTGACATAATATGACAATAAGTTTGTCATTAAATGACACAATCACATCAACAATGTGATAAATGAATAACAATTCAGGTATGGTAGAAAAAATAATTGAATATTTATTTCAATCACGTAAATGTAATTATTGGCGATCAAATGAAAAATAAAAATTCAAATGAGAAAAATAAAATAAATAAGTATAACGAAGTTGTATAAAATATTGCTAAAAATTGATAATTCATTAAAAATACCACCTCAGAGCAAATTCAACAAGTAAAACGCCAATTCATAAAATTTTATGTAATTTTAATTTAGCATAAAATCTAGTTTAATATTCAAATCACGCCGCTATTAGAAAATCTCTGTTTCACGATAAAAGAAAAAAAATAATCATCCCTCTAGGACAATGAAAGAAAATGTTGTTGTTGCTACATCTCCATTCACATCGCTACTTAAACTCAACTAAATATGGAGCAGAGAGATAACATGTTTTAAGCCCAGAGATAATATTTATGTTATATGTAATAATAACTGCACAGATGATGTACAGAGAGAGAGAGATAAAACTATGAAATGGGTGAAACATATGTTTGGGGTTTCATTGTAATAAAGGCATGGTACAATTATAAAAGGTAACAGCAAATCCCAGCTGATTTGATTCCAACGTAATACTAGTGTCAATATGAATTTGACAAATTATGTTTTTAAAAATCACCCAACAGGAAAATTGGGAACGCATACAATTTGAAATTGTTCTTTATTAATGTGCTCCCGTATTCAATTTACTCAATCTGCCTGCTGGGAAAGTTTGAGAAAGCAAATCTTTCTTGAAGGAATTACTCGCTATTCCCAGCATTGTCATATGTGTTACACATATATATGACAATGGCTCAATTATAGGAAAGATGTGGATGCGATAGAAATATAAATTTGATAGATTTTCATTCATGTTTTTCAATTTTTATTTTGAGGATTCGAAAATATTTCATTTTCAAAATAAAAATAATTTGTTTATTTGTTTACATTTTTCTGTCAAATGAGTTGACACTAGTAGAACTTACAAAAACAAATTTCCATGTGGTTGTTGTATCGTTTTTTGTACAACAACACTTGCTGTTACCTTCTATTATTATACCATGTAATAAAGGCTGCACTCTTTCTCACTCTCTCTCCGTCTAACCATGATTTCCATTACAACTCTTTCCAAACGTCATGAATATATTGTTAATAATACAAGCTAATAAATATCATGATGTGATGTGATTGTGAAACACACCATAACAATGCTAATCCTGAAAACCAACAACAACAACCAAAACAATAAATGACAAGCAGCAACCCCGTGTTAACAATATAAACTTTTATATGAACCTGCTTGATTGTTTTTGCACGTTTTGTTTTCTATGCAAAAACCGGCACAAGACAAGTTATTTGTTGTAATTCGTTGATATTGTCTTGTTGTTGTATTAAAGAAAATCAAACAAACACCCACGAATAGTCTCTCTCTCTCATTAAAACATACGACAAATTAATGACAGTAAATAACTGTTTTGCTGAGTAAACTCACATGTCTCATATGACGAATTGACACACAATAAATGATATTAGGTGGCCTGGCGATATATCAGTTCAACAAAATAAAAAAATACAGTAAAATATTTGAGTAGTCATGATGTAATGTAGATTTAAACATGTTTAAAATATTTATTATATTATATTTATAAGAATTTGTTTTACAGTAGCTATGATGTAACGTGGATTCTTTGTAATTATATATAAATTGGACATTAAAATGTAATTTAGAAAAAAATTGCTTTGTGAACCTCCCTATTAAAATCAACGAATGAATAATATCAATAAAAATAGTATGTAAAATAAAAAATCACAAACACACTATTATAATAGCAGACTCCTACAGAAATAGAATTAAATAAAACAAATGGGAATAAAAGGACAGACCCAAGAGTTAAGTGAATTTTATTAATTTTATTAATTTTCTCGATATTCTTGTAATAGCTATTTTAAATACAGTTCAGACTCATACATCAAACAATGTGTAAACTGCTATCAATAATCAATGTTAGAATAATATATATATATATATATTATATATATTTGTAAATACAACATTGTGGCAATGGCATTCTACCAACAATGTCGGACAGAAAAAAAATAATGGAAACAAAACAAGAAAACCCCTATTAAAATTGTGTGTTTACGAGGTAAGTAATACAAATTAGGGACTTGAATAATGCTATGCTAAAAACGAGAATTATTCCTAAAAATGTTATATTTACAGGAAATATATTTGAAACTGAAACGAAAATTAAGACGCACCACTCCTATACCTTTTTGCTCCATTCGTTCCTTTTTACCATTGAATCGATATCAAAAGGAGCTAGGTGAACTAGTTCTTTTTGATTCACTCGTCCATTTAGATCTTATAGTTCATTGAACATGTACCAATGAAGAATTAAACTAAAAAGGAACTATGTAACTAAATTGATGACCTAGTTCCTTTGCGGAGCGAACCGAAAAAATCAAACCACTTTAAGGAACGTTATTGTCCAACTCTACTTAGATCTTTGGTCACAAAGGAACTATTCCGCGAAGGGAACGATCGGTACTAGGTTTGGTTCTTTTGTTCATCTATTTCATTTTTCTCTCCGTCCATCCTCCTATTCCCAATGGAGGAGAATCACGTACTGGATTTGGTGCTTTTCGAACTAGTTCGAAGGAACTATTTCGCAAATTTTCCAGATAGTAGCTCGATTTGAGGTTGCAAATGTATGGAAAGATGGAAGTTGAATGGGCAGTTGGATGATGGAAGATGACTTTCCAAGAAAGTAGAAAAGCCAACATTTCCAGAATCTGAAAGAATCTACCACTTCTACAAGTATTAAAATTTTTCTACTTGAAACTTATGGTATGTTCCCGTACTGAAAGAATCTACTAGATTTTTAATTTTTTTCGATACCATAAAGAAATTGCAGTACGGGGACTGACCATTAGTAAAACTTTTAACCAAATTTAAGAGAACATAAACCAAATAGCAATATTTTCCCGAGTAATAATGGTATCAAGGAATGGCAACTTCTAATTAAGTGTCGTGCGGATTTTGAAAGATTGCCATTTAATTCTTACTAGTTTTTCGTCACATTTTGTACTCAGAGGGCAATTTTTAACTTTATCCGTTTGTTAGCTTTACCCAAAAATTATATTCTGTACCGACAGATTTGATATGTGGCCAGGCAGCTTTATGCATTCATCACGAGATGTTATCTTTACATTTATAAATCTCTATTAATAGCTCCGTTCTTTTTTTTTTGATCGTGAATTTAGTAAAATAGAGAACTATCAAAAACTTCTCTGAAGTAAAAGATTTGTCAGAAAAGTGGGGGAATGAAAAATAGTGGAAAACTTGGAAACGCATCAAAATAACATCGTCTTATGAACTCCGTCTTCATACAGGGTTAATTTCCTAACTCACCTCGTATCTGGCATACCTGTCTGGCTAAGCTAACGGATTCACAGTGTACATAATGTCATTTAAATTTCCATTGGGATGGCTGCCATAGACTTTTTGATGGCTGGGTATGATTGTTGATGATTGTTTTTATAAAAACCACATTCAATCTGAGTAGAGAAATTATAACTCACAACAACAACAGAAACGCCAACAATAAATACTGTAACAATATTTCAAATAAAATAAAAACTCCCTATGGCAGCAAAAGTTTAGTTAACAGCTCCCGTTCTTTCAAGGAAAAGGAAAGGAAGAAAGAGTAGCAGAAGGAAGAAACAGAACATAACAACCTTGTAGAAATGAAATAAAAAGTTATAAAATAACTTGTTTTTTGCAATGTGTACTGATGTTTCATACAGTGCCTTACGCCACCATAAAAGGAATACAAAGTATGAGCGCAGCATGATTGTGCAGTGTAAACACCACATTGTTATTGTTTGCATTGGAGCTTATCCCTCTCGCGGGTTTTGTACATTGTGGCAAGTGTCAGAATAATAATAATAAAAAAAAGTTATTTGCATGCCTTGTTGATAACATTTGTAGCATAATTAGAATGGATTACGCCTTGCACATTGTGGTTATTATAATACGAAAAAGAAGGATTTAAAGCAGTGGATTTAATTTTTAATTTCATAATTTAATTGTTGTGAATTGCATTTATGTTGAAAATCATGTAGATTATTTTTCTAATTAAAAAAAATCATATTTAAATGTTTTGATTTGAGAAGAGGTTTGCATGGAAAATTGTTGTGTGACCAGATCACATTATAATCTTCAAAATATACATTTATAATGCGTTACAGAACCTGTAATAGTACGTTTACATTTAACCGGATTTCGTTAACCCAGTGGGTTTCAATTGTCAATTCCTTTGCATATATGTCAATGAATGTCATTTATAATTTATGAATTGTCAATTTATGAAGGAATATCAGAGTCAAACTTAAATTTGGACGCCGTTCACCTTTATTCTTTTACAATAAAAGAAGCCAATTTAACATCGCAATCCTGAAGTCCTCTTTTGTGTTTCCCCCTTAAGGGAACTCCCCCATTCTCGATTTTGATTTTTCAAGATTTTCAATGGGCTGGTAAATGAATACAAATTCTTGTTAAGGTTTGTAACTTTGCACATATATAATTGAAGATTTAAAAGAGAAGAAAAATAATTTACAAAAAATTTTTGTTATTGTTTTGTTGTTGTTTTTTGTAATTAAAGAAAAGTCCTTATTTTTGATGGCGGGCATGATAACTCCTCATTGGAACATCGGAATCCGATAATTCCAACGGTGTTAGAAAGAGTACATGTCTGGCTCTCGTATGAACTAGGATTATTGACTTCGCTCTAAAATTAACAAAATGGTGGACCTTTGATAAAATATTTTTTGGAAAATCGCCGATTTTTTTTACCAAAAACCAAGTTAAAAAATAAGGAAGATCTTCACCGATTGGCTTTATCCTAGTTGATACGAGAGCTATACACTCCCAGAGAAACGTTGCAAAATTTGGAATCGATTGGATTATTAGTTTTTGAGTTATCGTGCCCGCCATTCGCAAAAAATGTTTAGAGAAAAACGCGTTTAAAGTTTGAGAAGCCCTTCAGCCGTCACTTGATGCTGACACAATAAATCGGCTATATCTTCAAGAGTTCTTGAGATTTTCACTTGACATTTTGTAGAGACATTCTTTAATCAGTGTAGATTCGAATTATATCAACAAAAATTTTGACCCCGAGAATGGGGAGGTCCCCTTAAGAATCGTACCATTGCTTATATGTCAAATAAATCCTCGTTTTTAAATCCGCAGGTTAACCCAATAAAAAGTTCAAATTTAAATGCCTTTTTATACAAAATTTTGAGAAATAGTCGAAAATCGATTATTTAATGGAGTTGGTGTTACAAATAATTCGACTTCTTGAGTCAAAAATCGTTCCAAATGCCGACCGCTGTCCTCTTCTAAGTATACCTAATTTAACAACTGTCAAATTTTCTCACTCCCATTCATTCTCCATAAAATATCAATGCTTGACATCATATCTATGGATGTGACATTTCAGTACTGTTTGTAAAGAAGTGTGGCTACCATTATTCATACATTACTTAGTTGTTTACTTTTCTCCAAACCCCCATCCATCTCCTCAATGGCTATAAATACCCCCACCACACATAAACCATTTTGTTGTCTGAATGGTTCATTTGAAACAATGCCGAGCCCATGATGCGAAATCCACAAAGAGAATACTAAATTGAATTCTATTGTTTGGTTGTCTAGGACAACAACAAAAAAAAAAAAAAAGTTCCAAGTTCCAAAGCTTATTATGTGTGGCATTGTGTCGAAAATAATTTTCATTAGGAGCTATTTGTTAGAGAGATTATGAGCCGTTTAAGATTAAATGGGAAGGGAATGGGAAATAAGAATGGGAATTGACAGTATTTTTGCTATAAGGATTGAGCTTTAATTCAATTCAATTTTATTGAAAATACTTTTATAAAAAATAACTTGATCTATTGCCAGGCCATTTAAACATTGGATTAAGTGGGGTACAGACATGGTACCATAACACAAGGTAGAATAACTTGAGGTGAATAACAACAAAGCAACTATGTAGGTAGTGGCTTATTCTGTCAAATGTAAAAACAAACATATGCAACAGGTTGTTGTCTTTGACATATTACATTTTTTCAATACATAACTAAAAACGAGATAAAATAATTAATAGCGCGTTTAGACTACTAAATCCACTTGATATCAAATGTCAATTCCATTGCGTATACGTCACGTTAACCCAGTTCACAAAACCAGTGGATGATTATATTTGACCTATACGCTGTGGAATTGACATTTGAGATCGAGTGGATTTCGTACTTTCCTTGATTTATCTTTCTATATATTTAAACATTATTTTAATGGAAAAAACTCTCATAGTATTTATTATGAAATAATTTATTAACATATAGCTTTCAAATAATGTTATACGGGTATGTTCTGGAACTCACGGCGTGTTCTTTTCACTTCACACATACACTTCACCTCAGAAGCTACCTCCTGTTCTGCTTCTCACGTGAATTGAAATTTTGAACTGCGACAAAAATAAACGTTGACATGGGACTTTGCAGAAGTAGTGTTGCCATACAATATAAACTGTATTCGGTTTTAACATTGTTTCTGTAATTTTTTTAGTAATTTCGTTAATTCTAACGATAATTTAATTATTATTTTTTAATATTTTATTATTCGCAACATAAAATATATGTATGAAAAACTCTGTAATATCATTAATTTGTTGACTGATTTAAGGGGAACATTTGGTAACCCTATCTTCTTCGGCCTTACTTCAAATCAGCTGTTTGTGTCAAGCTAGAAATGCAGTTGAAGAAAATTCAAGACAAACCTTAGTATCTATTTAAAATTTGTTTTTACTGGCGTTTCATGTTTATTTTGTGATTTTAAACAATTTATACGCAATAACAACATATCAATCTATCATTATGTTCCTTTTTTATTTCAAAAAAGATTTTATTTTATGTGGAAAAACATGAATACACCCGACTCTCACTATGAAAATGTAAGTGTAAAGAATACATCACAAAGTGTGTTAATACATCACAAAGTGTGTTACAGAACACCTCGGCGTGTGTTCGATACACTTCTGCCGTTGAAGTGAATGCCAGAACATGGCCGATAATTTCTATTTTTTATAAATTACTATATTTCTTTCTTCTTTAAACGCAAGTATAAACTTCCCATATGTTAATATTGAAGTGGCAAGGTCATAGCACAAATTCTTACCTTGTAATCCCTATACAATGAGAAAAAACTCTCATTACCAATGTCAACACATTATCGGAATTATGTCTCCCAATGCTTCTGCCAAAGTCCCACTTGTCCACATACTTAAGTACAATGATCAAATAATGACAATCGATTGACATTGTGACCATAAACGACCAAGTACTCTTTCTCTTCTACTCTCTCCTTCTCTATCTCTCATTTATTTATTTATGGTCCGGTGAAGCAAATCCTTTTGCAATGAAACGAAAGCAAAGAGATACATAGCTGAAGAGGAGATTTTGTCTCTTTGAACGGCATTCATTCGTTAAGCCGTCAAGTCATTAACGGATTCTTACAACACAGTTGTCATTGTGTCGATTAGGAGAGAAGGCCACCAGGTTGAAGGGTGAGAGTAAGGGCGTTTGTTGACAATTGTCTTCAAAGTTATTTGATGTTTTAATGAGGTGCAAAAAGTTTTTTTTTATATTGTGCAAATCAAGAGACATTGTCAAAGGTCACGACGCAAGAACGAGAGACAAGCGATACGAGTTTAAATGAGACTTTAGTTATAGAAAAAACATTTTCTGAAATATATTCCGAGAGGAATCACTGCATGAACTGTGAGCAAAGTTTGGTTTAAAAACGGATTAATAAAAATTTCCGTCAAAGCAGCGATTGGTTAAGGAAATAATAAGATTTAAACGAGGCTTTGGATATAGAACTTTTCAAATAAATGGTCCCAGAGGAATTAGTTTAAGCAAGGCTTGAAATGTCCAAACTATGGGCAAATAACTTCAATCTCTGAAGATTGCTGTAAATGCTAATGTCTGTCTTAACAAACGATTGCAGTCATTGAACGCCCAGTTTGAACGAGGTCTAAAGGTTAAGGATAACAAGACTAGATCGAAATGAAAAAAAAAATGGACAATACGAAAATATACCCGTACATCGACAATCGTTCTTGTCCTTCGAGCCGGATCGGTGGAAATTAAAAGCAATTACTAAAGTTAGGTCATTGCGGAACGAACTAGTTCAAATAAACTATTCTGGAAATGGAACGATCGGTAGTAGTTTCCTTTGCTCCAGTCAATTCTTTTTGCTCTCGTTCACCTAGTTCATTTTGATCCAATCTGAATCCGATGAATTAATTATCTTGTGCCAATGAAGAATTGAACTAAAATGAAAATGCATGTTTCATAAAAAAGTTAATCAATTGAAGTCTGAAATGTTGAAAACTAAGGATAATGCTCATAATAGTTTCAAACTAGTTTTAATGAACTTTTCCGTTAAAAGGAGCCATAGGTACTACATCCGATTCTTCCGTTAGTTCACGAAAGAGGGGTTGGGAACTGGTTGAACTAAAACAAAAATTAACGAGTAAAAATAACTATACTCAACTAGTTCACAATCGTTCAATCGTGAACTATGGAACTAAATGAATGACGTAGATCCGAAGGTGGAAAAATTTAAATATGAAATCTAAATTAAGGACCTAGTTCTAAGTTTGTTTTGTGAAGCAAAGATACAAATATTTGTCTTACATAACTCCCAGCTGGAACGAGACCTAGAGGTTAAGGATGACGATAAAAAATGAGTGTCTAAATGTGCGAAGACTTATAGTACGTTTACATTTAACCGGATTTCTGTCCAATAAATCCTCATAAAGTAGGTGAACCCAGTAAAAAGTTCTAATGTATATGCCGTTTTAAACAGCACTCCACGAAAACGGAATCGTGTATCGTATGATCTCTATTGGTATTGGTCCTTCGTGAAAAGAAATCTCTAAATTTCTCACAAAAATTAATGAACTGAAGTCTCAATTGATAACAACTAAAGATAATCCACGTAATAGTTTCGAAGTATTTTAAATGAAGTAGGTACTATATCCAATACTTTCGCTTACTAGATCCTTTTACACCTATTTTCCAATCGTTCATCTAGATATTCCCGTTCATTGGGCGAATAATTTGACGTGAACTATGGAACTAGTTCCCTAATGAGTAACCTAGTTCTGATAGTGGAAAAATTGAAATAAAGCATCTTGCAGAAAATTTGGTTTCCTCAGAGGAGGATTGACGTATAGCTCGAAGATCCAACGTTGTGAGTTAGCAAGAAAAATGAAAGTCAATGCCAGAAAGGACCCCAGAAACTAACTCGAGCTGAGGTTGTAATGAACTAAATTAGGTCGAGAGAGAAACAGAAATAGCAGTTGGATGAAAGTAGGAAGAAGTCCCTGGATGTTAAAGTAACGTAACCTTCAGAAAGTTTGACATCGTCAGAGGAGACTTTTCATGTAGCCGTCAATGCCAGTCGAAGTAAATCAACTTTCAGAAAATTTGACTTTGTCAGAGGAGTCTTTTCGTTTAGCTCGAGGATCGAATGTGGTGAGTTGACCGGATAAATGGTCACAAATGACCGTAAAAAGTGAAATATCACATATACAATTTTCCAGAGAGTAGTCAGGAGCTTCAGAGGATAAGTGACTGACCACATCCAATAAAGTAGCTCGATCTTAGGGTGCTATAAAACGAAATATGTTGATAGAGAAGCAGTATTAGCTTTATGAGTTTGAATTTGCTGTAAATAATGCGGTAAAGGCCTTGGAAGTTAGAGAAGGTAGCTGAGATCGAACGTTTTGAGTTTGGTAAGACCGTTAAGAGGACTTAACGTTAAGCATGAAGATGCTGAACATAAATTCAGTGTCTAAATGTACGTAGACTTGAACAGCCGTGCAATCATTACGCGTAAACAATAATGTATCGTTTGATCCTTATTAACATTGGTCCTTCGAGCTGAGATCGAACGTGATGAGTTGGCTAAGCAAATAATGATCCCCAATGCCAGTAAGGAGGTCCAAATAAGTAGCACTATCTGTTGAATTTTGCTGTGAACCTCACCATGAAGACTTTAGATAGTTGAAGTAAAACTATTTAGCTTTGTCTGAGAAACTTTGTCGTGTAGCTCGAAGATCGAACGTGATGAGTTGGCCAGGTAAATGGTTATTAATACCACTAAGCTGTAAAGGTTAGGGGAGGGACCACATATATAAATTTCCAATACAGATAAAGTTGCACGATCTGTGTTTGCAATGAAGCGGAATATGTCGGAAGGAGCACTAGGATTTCACCGTGAAGTCTTTGGAAATTTAAAGTAAAACTAGTTGGCTTTGTCAGAGATGCTTTGTCGGGTAGCTGAGATCGACCATGATGAGTTGGCCAGGTAAATGGTCACCAATGCCAGTAAGGAGCTACAGAGAGTAAGTGAGTGATCACATATACCAATTTTAGATTCTACAGATAGTATCACGTGTTGAGGTTGAGATGAAATTGAATATGTAGAGAGCGAGAAAAAAGGGAGCAGTTGGATTTACCGAGAAAGCAGAAAAGCCAAAGAAGGATGAGTTTCTTCAACGCTGAAAGGTCAAAGCGTATTTTTTTTCCATTGAAAAGGCCTTCGTATGTCTTCAACATATTATTTACAACATATTTTGAAAACTTCTGGTAGATTCAGGGATCACGAGTCCATATAACCTCTGAGAAAATTTTTTGAGGTCCATTAAATTTCTTTCCCCCCAAAAACCTAGTTAATTTTATTTTAACAACGCGAAGCACTTTAAACATCATCGGAACGATATACATACATTGAACAGGACACGTGTGTATTGTCTGAGTACAATTGTTATGGTTTTTGATTTTAACGGGGATTTCAATGCAATTGAGAATACAAGGAAGAAGGAATTCTCACTCCCCCTTAATAGAGATGGTGGGTGCTCTGTGGCTGACACATGCCAAGCGTAACAAGCAAAAGGACGTGTAAAAATGAGTGTTTTTGATTTTCCCACCAAAGAAAAGAAAAATACCGTCGGCGGGTAATAATAAAATATGATGCGGAAATATTATGGGGAAGAAATACAAGAAAAAAAAACTCATTATTTTCATGACAAGACGAATGAATTGGCTCTCTCTATGAAATGGGTATTATTAGAAAATGAAATAATAATCTGTCAATACCTGTTATAAAATACCAGGGATTTTTTTCCTTGCGGATTTGCTTAAGACAGGCTGACTATAGGCGTTCATCCTTGTTGGAATTTTGACACAACTTCAGTGGCATTATTTTTTCTTACAATATTACCCTTATTTTTTGGTATTTTTTTAAGAAGCTATCAACCACTTAAAAAAAAAAACAAATAAGCAAAAAAGTCATTTCCGTATTGATCAGATTTTCAGAAAAAAAACGGAGAATCAACATCATTTCATTGTTGACTTTTTGTTCGTGACATTAGGCAGGGTGGTTATTTCCCTATTAAGTGATGATGAAGGCGACTGGCGTCCAGCCCTTACATTCAATTGCTCAGCTTCTGTTAGTTTAATTACTTAAATATTGAGGGAAGTCAGTAGACATGGAAGTCTGTACCCCCCATCAGGAACAACGGGTGGAAATTGCATTCTCTTATTTTTTCTTCTTTGATAACAGTTGGACTGCGTTATGGGAATGCGATTGACGAAATTACCATGGTTTAGTTTTCTCTTTGTCTTTTTCTCTCTCTCTCCCGGGGAAGTGGTGATATGGGAAAAAGAGCAATCAACAACTGGTTGGTGGTAAGAAATCTTTAAGAAAACGATCCGCTAACTGACCACATTTCTTTCTTGAGTAAGAACAATCAGTACTGGGGCATTAAATGTGCTCAGCGATGAGAAAAATAGCAATCAATCGGAAGATTTCTTTTTTTTTTTCTTTGGTTATGGGAAATGAAATCATTTGAAATTATTTCTTTTCTCCAAAGCAAACTTTTATTGCAATTAAGTATTGAAAAGTCCTGTGGTGTAATTGGGAAGGAATAAATGAAGATGTCATGGGATGATTTTGCTTGAAGAAAATTGCGGAACGAAAATTGAAATGGTAATTAAAACATCGGAATTTCTTAGCTATACCCTGTGATCCGTAATGAGTTACTTAGCTAAGTAATTGAAAATGGCGCCCAACGTTTTCATTAAAAATATAAAATGAACTGGGTATGGGATCACAAACATATCAGAGAAGCCATATCTGGTATACTATAATGTAGAAATATTGTTTGGCGCCCAACGTACGGGATGATTTTGTTTAATTTCTTAGCTATACCCTGTGATCCGCAATGAGTTATTTAGTTAAGTAATTGAAAATGGCGCCCAACGTTTTTATTATAAACATAAAATAGTCTGAGTACGGGATCACAAACATATCAGAGAAGTCATATCTGCTATAATAAGAAAATGTAGAAATATTGTTTGGCGCCCAACGTATGATATGATTTTGTTTAAAGAGAATTGCGGAACACAAATTGGAAGGGTAATTAAAACATGAGAAGCTTAGCTATTCTGTGACGCGAAATAAGTTACCTAATAAATGAATTGAAAATGGCGCCCAACGTTTCTATTATAAATATAAAATAGTATAAGCACCGGATCTCACACTTGGAAACATATCAGAGGAGTCATATCTGCTATAATCGTATGAAAATATAGACAAGTCCTGTGGTGTTACTAGAAAGGTTTAAATCAAGATTTCATGGGCGGATTTTGCTTAAAGAAAATTGCGAAATAAAATTTTAAATGGTAATTACAGCGTGAGAATTCTTTTAGTTATTCTCTGTGACCCGAAAAGATTTACTTATTTCAACAAATGAAAATGGCGCCCAACGTTTGCATTATAAATATTAGGTTGGGGTAAAAGAAATCCATTATGAAAATGTCGATAAAATCGGTAAAATGATCGAAGTTGAGAGGCATGTTAGTAGTCGTAACATTTAGTCCAAGAGCTAAAAATCGACCATAAAACTTTTTTTAAACCATTTACACAAAACTGGATTCAAAAAAGAGCTCAATGTTAGGGTGCCACACCAATTAACAGAAAAAATTGGCTGGATCGAATTTCCATCTGCGAAGTCTTGGCCAAACGGAATGAGATAGACCCGTTTCTTAAATGGATAGTGGCTGGAGACGACAAATGAAAATCCTGTGCGAAAACGATCGGAATGGTCAAAGAGCGGTGAAACACCTCAAACGGTGGGCACACGAGGACAAACGGCCAGGAAGGTTCTGCTATGCATTTGGCGGAACTGGAATGGGATTATTTATTATGATTTGCTTGAGATTGGGATCACACACTTTGAATCATATCAGAGGGGTCAAATCTGGTATAATCGTAATCGCATGCAGACAATTTTCTTTTGGCGCTCAATTAAAACCTGACGATTCCCAACGCTAAATTCTGATCTCTACTGTTAACGACTGGACCGTTTGAAGGTAGTAATTGACCAGAAACGGCCAGAATTGGCCAACAGGAGATTTGTCATGTTTCACCAGAACAACGCTTGGCCACACACATCTTCAGTGACTCGCCAGAAACTTCGGGATCTTGGTTGGGAAGTTTTAATGCATCCGCCATACAGTGCGTACTTGGTACCAAGCGATTATCAACTTTTCCTTTCATTGCAAAATTTCTTTAGAGATAAAAATTAGATACGAATTGTGGAGGACTAACGGCCAGGAAGGTTCTGCTATGCGGAACTGAAGGGGATTATTTATTATGTGTTGCTTCCATATGTCCAATCGCTAAATTCTGATCTTTACTGTCAACAACTGGACCGTTTGAAGATAGCAATTGACCAGAAACGGCCAGAATTGGCGAAGAGGAGAGTTGTCGTGTTCCATCAGGACAACGCTTGATCACACACATCTACAGTGACTCGCCAGAAACTTCAGGAGCTTGGTTTTTAGATTTTTTAATACATCTGCCATACAATCTGGTCTTGACACCAAGCGATTCTAATCTTTTTCTTGCATTGCAAAATTTCTTTAATGATAACAAATTGCTATCTAGGGAGGATTGTGAAAATCGGCTACTAGAGTTTTTTTTTTGGAAATAGAGAGCAGGACATCTATGAGAGAGGCATTATGAAGTTAACTTTAAAAACAGCCTAAATCAGACATTCCGAAGCATGTTAAATAAAGTCCTGTAGTTTATATAAAAATAATGGATTTAATTTTCTCCAAATGGTCTGAGAATGGGATCACAAACTTTGAACCATATCAGAGAAGTCATATCAGCTCTAATCGTAATCGTATGCAGACAATTTTCTTATGGCGCCCAATTAAACATGAGAATTCCTTTGTTATTCCCTGTGACGCGAAATTGTACTTATAAGATCAATTGAAAGTGGCGCCCAATGTATATTTTTATAAATATATAATAGCCTAAGAACGGTATCACAATCTTTGAAACATATCAGAGAAGTCATATCTGCTATAGTCCTAAGATAATGTTCTTTTGGCGGCCAACGTGGGATTTTGAATTCATCAATTGGTAGAAAATATAAGAATATTCATTGCAAAACTTTGATAATTAAGCTCGACTCAAAAGAGAAAAAACAAATAGCATAAGCAACGTATTTTTTTTTATTGGCGCCCAACGTATATTTTTATAAATATATAATAGTCTAAGAACGGTATCACAATCTTTGAAACATATCAGATCAGCCATATGTGCTATAATCCTAAAAAAAATGTTCTTTTGGCGTTCAACGTGGGATTTTGAATTAATCAATTGGTAGAAAATATAAAAATATTCATTGCAAACATTGATAATTAAGCTCGACTTTAAGAGAAAAACCCCCATAGCATATACAATTTAGTTTGTCGCCCCTAACCCTATAAACATGATTGCTCTGCTTCAGAATTTGCAAGTATCTTTTATCTATGTTTTATTTGTTCAAATTTTCTTTAGAATTTATTTCAGATTCCTCATATAGATGCATTCCATGAAATATGTAAAATTGGCGCCCAACGTTTAGGCCTAACTTCCGAATATTTTGCTAATAAAATTTCTTTAGAATATAAATTTTATAAATGTGACTTGGAATCTGTCCGTTAGAATTTGGCGCCCAACGTGTGAGTACGGGATTACAAATTTTAGAACAGGGGAGTCATATCTGCTATAATCGTAAGAAAATATAGAAAATGTCCTTTTGGCGCCCAACGTGTGGTTTTGAATTCATTAGTTGGTAGAAAATATAAAAATATTCATTACAAAACTTTGATAATTAATCTCGAAAGGGAAAAAACCAAATAGCATATGCAATTAAGTTTGTAAGTATCCCAACAAATATGATTGCTCTGCTTCAGAACTTGCAAGAATCTTCTATTTATAATTTATTTCTTCAAATTTCCTTTTATAAATTTAAAATTGAATTCTTAGTCCTCATTTAACTGCATTTATATATATGTAATTGGCGCCCAACGTTTAAAATCGTAATATTTCTGTAATAAAATATCTTCAAAATACAAATTTTGTAAATGTGTCTTGGAATCTGTCAGTTAGAATATGGCGCCCAACGTTGCGATTCTCAGCATCGCAAAAATATTTTGTGCGCTAAAAAATTGTTTGTTATGTTGATCTCTTCCTTCCATAACAATCCAAATTTCGAAGTTCTCAAAAATAGGGAATCTATTCCAAATTTGTTGTTGCTCTTGTTGTGTTAAATCAACAAATCATGAAACCAATTTTTTGTGCCTTTAATTAGATTTTCCGTTTGAATTTCCGTTTTAATTCACTTGATCCAATAACCGTATTAAAAAAAAAACGGCAGACAGTAGGCTGGTCGTCTGACTGACTGGAAGTCTAGTAGCAGACCAGAAAAACCGATGAAACTCAGTTGTTAATAAGAAGCAAACTTGAAGAAAAAATGTAACAAAACTTCCAATTGATGCTGAATCTGCTGCTGCCGCTTCTTATGATGACGATGATGATGATATGCCCCGTGGTGACAATTTCATGCTATTATTTGATTGATTAAAACAACAAATTGAGAACATAACAAAGTTTGCGAGAAAAGAAAAAACAACAACATCGAAAATGCCATGAACAAATTTCCAACAAAGATAATAAATTAGTATGATTGTTGATATAATAATAAACTTACTAGTTTCTAACCTAAAAAAAAAAATATGAACAGAAGTTGCTAAACATTGATGTGATCTATTGTTCGTAAAATAGAAATGGTTTTGACATTTTTATGGCATTAGTTTTCGCTATAGATGGAGAAAATGTCAAAAGAAGTTGTGAATGAATCTACATAGAGATTGTGATACTTTTGCCACACGCTAATCTTTAAGAATCACTTAGAAAATCTATAATTGATATATGGCCAGTTCACCTAACCCAGAAAGTGGTAAACCTTTCAAATTTTTTTAAAAGAAAATTTTAGAACAATTTCCATTGATAGAAGATTCTGGCAAGTTCTGAAACAAATTAATGGTAAGAATGGTGTGAATTTTTCCATATAAGGACATTGTAATCTATTAAAATAGCCAATTTATCATAAAATCAATGGTTGAATGAGCTCTAACGGAAATTGACGGAGATATATTTTTTCACCAGAATGACAAAAGTAGATCGATACGAATAGACAATCTGTGAGTCATTTTGAACGGGAAATTTCCCATATTTTGCAAAAGACCACAATACTCATTCGATACTTTTGAGTCCGAACAAATATCTAAAACGGGTGAAACTCTGATACCTCAAGAAGGCTTTGCCTGGTAATGGTAAATAAATCTCGTTTTTTTATATGCGGTTATATATGATTTACAATGCCCTAATAATACAATAAACTAATAGTAAAATTAATATAACTTTAATGGGATTAAATTTTAGTCTATTTATAGTCTAGTAAACCTCGGGACATTCTATTAGTTATACATAATAATATTTATATTTGGTATGTTCCCGTACTGCAAGAATCTACTATTTTTCACTCCGATAACACTTTTTTCCTTTATGATATCGAAGAAAATAGTAAAATCGAGTAGATTCTTGCAGTACGGGAACAGACCAATAATTTATGTCCTCTAACCAGAGGACGTGAACTAGAAGCCAGTCAGAACCCTGATGGAAGAACGAAATAGTTCAGACTTGCAAAGCGATTCTCAGAATTGAATTGAACCATCTTATAGCTGAGTCTGATTATTCCCTGGATATACATAACTAGAGTTGGACAATCTCGTTCACGAAGCAGATCGATCTTTCTTGCTACAATCCTAAGATAATGTTCTTTTGGCGGCCAACGTGAGATTTTGAATTCATCAATTGGTGGAAAATATAAAAATATTCATTGCAAAACTTTGATAATTAAGGTCGACTCTATGCGGTGTTCCTGAAGACGTGGAGCACAGCATTTTTACTTGCCCTAGACATAATCAACTAAGAACCGCTTATCCCAACCTTTTTTCCCAACACAACAATCTTTTGACAATCCTGAAATCCACTGAGGAAGGTCTATTCAAGAATTTAATTCGCTTCATCAAAGAGGCGAAAATTCATCTGTGATCCTGATCCTAATCCCTATCCTATCCCAACCTGTGATACAATCTGTGATATTAGCTTAAGTTTTTAACCTGTTTTTGGATCAATAACTAATTTTTGACGTGTTTTCCCACTCCCCCTTTTTGCCCCCTTTTTCTATTTATTTCCTATCTTCAGCAGCCTTGAAAGCGCCTAGAGGACTTGGAGAATCTACCCTGTGTGACCTGGAAGCTTGTTTAGTTCCGGAAATTCTTTGACTGCTGGTTGCAGTTTCGTCACTACATACACCTTATGCACTTGGACATCTCTCAACCGGGAGGTCCGGTTTTTTGCAGCCTTCGTTGATTCGACATTTGGACTGTGAACTACTATTAAACTGCTTTTGTGAGAAATCTTTTGTACCCAGTGTACGATCGTTTTTGGATATTATCTTTATGGAAGAAAACCTGGCCACGTGTATTCACGGATCGCCAATTCCTGCGGCCTTAAGGAACTGAGGACCGCCTTCGAACACACACACACACATTAAGGTCGACTCGAAAGAATAAAAGCAAAAAGCATATCCCTCCCTATACATAATAATATTTATATTAGAGGACGTGAACTAGAAGCTAGTCAGAACCCTGATGGAAGAACGAAATAGTTCAGACTTGCAAAGCGATTCTCAGAATTTAATTGAACCATCTTATAGCTGGTTCCTGAGTCTGATTTTTCGCTGGATATACATAACTAGAGTTGGACAATCTCGTTCACGAAGCAGATTCTCAGAATTGAATTGAAGCATGTTATAGCTAGTTCCTGAGTTTGATTTTTCCCTAGAGCAGATCGATCTTTCTCGTTCCTGTTTAAAAAATGAACTAGTTTCTTAATATAGTTTCCTTGCTTCATATAGTTCCGAATCCTAGATAGTTCATTTGAATCACTCTTCCATTGATCTTTTTGTTTTTTCGCTCACATAGTTCCGCGTTGATTTGTTGATAGATTAAATAAGTAAAGATATTGAACAAACATTTTAATTAATTTATATTTAGTTAGAATATTCAGAAGCTACAGAATTAAAAGCTAAACGAAATAGTTCTGACTTATAGAACGATTGTCAGAATTGAATTGAACCATCTTATAGCTGGTTCCTGAGGCTGAATTTTCCCTGGGTATACATAACTAGAGTTGGACAATCTCGTTCACGAAGCAGATGGATCTTTCTCGTTCCTATTTAAAAAAAGGAACTAGTTTCTTAATATAGTTTCCTTGCTTCATATAGTTCCGAATCCTAGATAGTTCATTTGAATCTGTCTTCCATTGATCTTTTTGTTTTTTCGCTCACATAGTTCCGCGTTAATTCGTTGATAGATTAAAAAAGTAAACATATTGCACAAACATTTTATTTAAATTATATTTAGTTAGAAAAATTCAGAAACTACAGAATTTTTTTTTTGCCGGACGATAAGTTCAAAATATTTTTCTATTATTTATCTTCCTTATTTTCATAAATAATGGTATTATTTACACAATAATAAATTGACGAGCATCTGAAAAACGAACGAGAACGAATGAAGAATATGGGAATAAAGGAACGAGGCCACAAAAAGTAACTATAAGACCTACCTAACCTATCGACCTATAAAACCTATCGTTCCTTTATTGAAATTGTTCCATTGAACTAGTTCGTTTCGGAACTACCCAAATCTATAAAAAAATATACGAATTACGACTGCTGAATAATGTAGTAAGATTTTTAATCTATTAACATACCAAAATTATCATAAGATCAATGGCTGAAGTATATTCAAATTAGTAGGATGGCGTTCTACCATAGAATAAATGCTTTCGATTTGATAAAGTGCTGATGGATATAGGACTTAAATATTTGGTTCTATGATGGCAGATTAATCTTGATTTTTGTGTTTATTATATGTGTTTATATGATTTACAATGTGAAAGTTTCAGGATATCTTCGGGAGGCTTCCTTACCTTATAAGGGCAAAAAACAAAAAAAGATTCGTGTGTACTTCTTTAATTGTAATCTATTAACATACCAGAATTATCATAATATCAATGACTGAAGTATATTCAAATTAGTGTGCTGGCGTATTAACATAGAATAAATGCTTTTGATTTGATAAAGTAATGATGGATATAGGACATAAGAATTTGGCTTCTGAGAGGGCAAACTAATCTTGATTTTTGTGTTTATTATATGCGCTGATACATGATTTACAATGCGAAAGATTCAGGATGTCTTCGGGAGGCTTCTTTAACTGAATTACGATTGCTATATGGATAAAAAAAGTAAGTATTTCTTTAATTGCAATCTATTAACATACCAAAATTATCATAAGATCAATGCCTGAAGTATATTGAAATTAGCTGGCGGATTAACATAGAATAAATGCTTTTGATTTGATAATGGATATAGGATAATGGATATAGGACTTAAGAATTTGGCTTCTATGATGACAGACTAATCTTGATTTTTGTGTTTATTATATGCGCTGATACATGATTTACAATGTGAAAAATTCATGATGTCTTCGGGAGGCTTCCTTATCGGCGTCACGATTGACTTATGAATAAAACACATACGAGGATTCAGGTGAGGCATGTTAAGTTGGTTTTGTATGAAATGTCAGTTTAAAAAGGAATACCGGAGTCAAACTTGATTTTGAACGACGTTCTCTTTTACAATAAAAGAAACCAACTTAACATGCCTATCCTGAAATCCTCTGATGCGTTTCCCCCTTTACAATTGCTATATGGACAAAATAATAAGAATCGTGTGCAATTTTTAAATGTAATTTATTAACATACCAAAATTATGAAGAGATCAATGGCTCACGTATATTTAAATGAGTATGCTGGAGTATTTATGTAGAATAAATGATTCTGAGTTGATAAAGTGCTGATAGATCTACTATATATTGGACTTAAATACTTGTATTCTATAATGACATATTAATCTTGATGTTTGTGTTTATTATGATTTACAATGCAAAAGATTCAGAATACATTCGGGAGTCTTCCTTACCTGATATAGGAGTAAAAAGTAAGAATCGTGTGTACTTCTTTATTTCTACTCTATTAACATGCCTAAATTATCATAAAATCAATGGCTGAATATTTATTGGTCTGTTCCCGAACTGCAAGAACATACTACTTTTTATTGCGATAACGAATTTCCTTTATGATATCGAAGAAAATTGTAAGGTCTAGTAGATGTTTGCAGTACTGGAACTTTTTACCGGGTTAACCTTCTTTATGAGGATTTATTTGACATATATGCAAACGAATTGACAATTGAAACCCACTGGGTTAACGAAATCCGGTTAAATGTTAACGTACTATTACGATTGCTATGTGGTTAAAATAGTAAGAATAGTGTGAATTTTTTTAATTGTAATCTATTAACATACAAAAGTTATCATAAGATCAATGGTTGAAGTATATTTATCCTTTTGGACTTAAATATATGTATTTTAAGATGGCAGATTAATCGTGATTTTTGTGTTTAGTATATGCGTTTATATGATTTACAATGCGAAAGATTCAGGATAACTTTAGGAGTCTTTCGGACACACGGACTAACATGATTACAAATTTATGCAAAATATAAAATTAATAGGAAAATAAAGGTAATTTCAATGGTATAATAATATCCTCTAATCAGACAGGGTATTTTGAACATATATGTTGTTACCCGTACAACACCTATAAAGTTCTAACCTTCAAATCGATTATCAGAATTGAGTATAGGAGCGAAATACCCATCAAAGCTTTATGTAGTAGCTGGTTCTCTCCAAACTAGGGGTAAGTAAATCGACTTTCGACTAATCGATTAATCGACTTTTTGCATTGAAAAGTCTAAAAGTCGAAGTCGACTTTTGATCTATGAGGAAATCGTAAAGTCGACTTTTCAAGATCGTCTTTCGATTTTCTTCATAAATACAAAGCTCAAATTGCCCAAAAATTATACTTTTACGGAACTTTACATTATCTGTTAACAATAATTCATATAAAAAATCAAATTGTTAGTCGATTTTACAGAAGTCAGTAATAGTCGAAAATCGATTTTGAACAGTTTTGACAAAATCGAAAGATCGAAAAGTCGACTTTTTAGTCAAAGGCAAAAATCGAAATGTCTAAAAATCAACTTTTTGGTCAGAGGCAAAAATCGAAAAGTCTAAAAGCCGACTTTTGCGCTCGACTACGTATCCCTACTCCAAACATTCCCTCGTTATAGCTGGAGCCTTTAAAAATACACCCAAAACAAAAGAGTGGCATCTATGTAGAAATTCAACACTTCCGCTGATAAGTTGGACGATGAGTGTGACAAAAATAGAACTCCAGAGATATCTGAGCTATTTTGTTTTTCTAATTTCTTTAAGGAACATTTTTTTCTATTGTTTGTAACCTAATCAAACAAATCTCTCAAATTCAGTACCAACAAGATTTAAATATGTATGAGAAGGCGGTATTGATTGTTAATTGGTTCATCATATTAATTTGGTTAGAGATAAAGAACAAGAAAAGAAACCCAAACAAAAAACATTCACCCCTAAGAAGCAGAAGAAGAAGCATCGCATAAAATTCTGATACCACAGTTGATAAGCTGTCTGGAAGTGCGTATGATGAGTGTGACAATAATGTCGTTAACATTTTAAGGCAATAAAAATTCCATAGAAGATGTGTCTGAGTGTGTTTTAGTGGCACACACAAACGCAGACACGACGCCCCCCACCCAACTCCTTTGCCACTTGAAGGAAACACACATCGTCATCATCATATATCACAAAAATGAAGGTCAATTAGGAAAGAGACCACATCGTCGTCTCTGGTGCCCAAGGAAAAAAAATCCGAGTCTGAGTTTGAAGGATATTTTATTTCATGAGTGTGTCTGTGATGATGTGTTACAAATTGTATGTCAATGTGGTGGTGCGAGCCACCTTATTTAGGTTTGTGACATATTAACAAGCCCCAAAAATGATTCGGCAATGTTGTGGTAGACGAAATTCGTTTCACCTTTTTTGCAATGTTAATGCCTTAATGACAGTTATTTGCAGGAGTAGCAGAAACATTTCTCTGGCCATGCCATGCCACAATGTGTACGGTGCGGGACACATAAAAACAAATTACAGAGACAAGGATATCAGGGCATAAGGTAAGTTAAGGCAAGCATAAACCCCCAAAATAAAAATCAAACATACGAAACATTTCTCCAACCACTTTCGAGTCATTAAGTAACTCCAAAGGAAAAAAATCAAATCGACACACTCCACTGGCAACAATCACAGAACACTTTTCGACTGGTCTTCAAATTGTTTGGGTATTTTTTTTTTTTTTTGTGCACAAAAAGGCAACGGAAAAGATGGAGGGATGAATAACGACAACGAATTAAAGTCAACTTAATTTCAACACTACATTAGTAATTTGAATTGTTTTTGGGAACTTAAACCCCCCCCAATTTAAGCCAATTAGTAAATAAAAAAGTTCGGAGGGTTTTTGTTGGACTGCACAATTGGTGTGCAACATCTGTTGCAAATGCCCCCTCTTTTATGGTGAGTGGCGACACTCAATGAAGTTATGTCACTGGCGTACTTAAAAAAAATTGGGGATCGATACTTGCATGTTTCGTTATTACATTCCGCTTCTCCCGTGTAGCCACCTCTGTCCCTGTACAATTGTAATGCAAGTTCATGTTATCTCAATTAAATGCTCCAGAGCATGCTCACGTTGTTATTACTTCGTTCTTTTTTGTGGCTAATTTCCTTAAGAAGGTGTGACTCAATGACCGACCACCATTGCCTGTCATTAATTTGGGTAAAAAAGTGCAGAAAACAGATTTAAACATTTCATGAATGGCCCCATTAGTTGGATATTTTCGGTTTGGCAAATATGTGTTGACACAATCGAAATTTTAACAGATGTATGTCTCTCTGGGTTTTTTATCATTAAACAAGCGACTAATATGATTAAATGCAATTACAATTTAAGGGAAGCAAGAATAACATGACCAAATTTTAATACCTTCTTTGCTTATAAACGGTATAAATAATTAGCAATATTTTTTCAATGGAGACAACAGAATCCTTTATTTATTTTTGTGTAAAAATTCTTTGAGAAAACTTTTAGCCTTATGGACGCTATGAACATGATTTATTTCTAAGCAAATTTAAATATTTTTGCCACACGACAATCTTAAAGATGTGAGCGGAATGTAATAATTGCAACAGCTTGACATTTTTTCTTATGACAATATTTTTTGTTCACAATAATAATAAAAAAGAGCAGATTATAAATATTGATGCCACACACCAATCTTAAAGATTCACCTCAATAAGGACAAATAAATATGTGGTTGACATATTTTGATTATCAGCTGATACCAACACATTCGACATTTGTCAAACAGGAATTGAATACGTGTTTTTAAATTAAACTTCATTAAAAAGCGTTCCAATTTGGTTCACATATAAACATTTTAAATTGATCTAAAATAATCCGATTTTTCTCAAGTTTCAAATTTTTACCACACATCAATAATAAAGAATCACTCGAATTTAATTCCATATAGGATTGGGACGGGTTTTTAAGGTCGGCGGTTTTAATAAAATTTTGTTAATGAATAATATCACAATTGAAATGTTCTAGTGTAAACGGTGCAGCTGATCAGCTGATTTTAATAGCATATTTAAAGGCGTTCCAAAGTGATTTCCACAAAAAAAAATAATTTAAAAAAGAGTTTAGTGAAATTAAATATTTTTGGTTTACAATAGACAATTTTAATTGCCTTAATTCTATAATTGTAGGATAGAGAAGGTAGGGAAATGGTAACCCTTTCCCTCTCTCACACAGTTATACTAACTGTATCAATTAAAATTTCCTAGTGTAAACGGAGCTATATTATCAGCTAATTTTAATTCCAAAAAGGATTTTTTTAAACGGCGTAATTTTATATATTATTAAAAAAAAACTTTTAGTATTTAACAAAAAATAATTTGAAATCTTCAAAAAAATTAAATTCAGCTGATTTTATCACCATATATAAAGGCGTTGCAAAGTCAGGTGGCATAACTGGGGAATAAAAGGGGAATTAAAAGTGCGTTTCGATTTAAGAAATTCACTCGAACTCAAGTGTCAATTCTATAGCGTATATGTCAAATACAATACACTGGATTTGTGAACAGGATTTACGGAACTATGGAATTGACGTTTGAAATCGATTGGATTTAGTAGTCTAAACGCACTTTAAAATAAAAGCAGAATGTCAACGAAACAGCATAATTTTGTCCATACCTCTTTCCTATAAACTCAGATAATTTCCAATTAGCAAAACAGTCGACCAGAAATCATTTTCTCGCCTGAGTTTTTTAATATAACTGTTAGCAATGGAAAAACGCTCCATGGAGTAAATTTCTTGGAATTATTACATTATGAAATAACAATACGATTTTGAAGATTATAGAAATGAAGTATTTTCACACTACTTCTGTCTTACCTTACCTTCGAAACCAGTCAAAATTCAATTAAAACGACAGTTTCTAAAAAAAACAGCTAGGAACGCTTTTAAAATAGTTAGGTCAGCAGATATTTTAATAGTACGTTTACGCTCCATGAACTAAAATTCTTTGGAATTATTATGTAACATAATGAAATAAAAATACGATTTTGGAGATTAGAGAAATGGAGTTTTTTACTCTACTTCCGTCTTCACTTAACCTCGATACTAGTCAAAATTCAATTAAAACGACAGTTTCTAAAAAAACAGCTAGGAACGCTTTTGAAATAGTTAGGTCAACAGATATTTTAATAGTACATTTACATTTAACCGGATTTCGTTAACCCAATGGGTTTCAATTGTCAATTCCTTTACATATATGTCAAATAAATCCTCATAAAGTAGGTTAAACCGGTGAAAAAGTTCTAGTGTATATGCCGTTTAAGGTCCCAACTAATTAAAAAGCGTTTTAAAAGTTGTCAATATATTTTGGAAGACATTTTGTGAAATAAAAAACAAATCTTCCGTAAAATACAAATTTATTAAATTAAAAAAAATGGAATCCTTACGACCATCTAAATAATATTAGCTCGAAACAGAAATCTATGAATACTTCTCATTTTCGACCTGTTGTACCCTACTATATTTTCATATGCACGATTATATCAGATGTTTAGTATAAAATTATGAGAATAATACTAAAATATACTAAAAAAATGTGGTCATGGTGGAGTCTTATATTATATTACGTTCATTGAAGCATACAGGACCCTTTTTCCAAAATCACAATACTATTACAGGATTATGTTATAGTTTTGCCATACATCAGTGTTGAAGTGGCACCCAAAATATTAATTCAGACCGTTTAAAAACAATTATTAGTTACAATAGTTATTAATAATAATGCACTTCTATTTCTACAACATGTTATCTGATTTGTTTCTATAAAGTAAAATGCCTTTCTATGAAAGCCATTTTTTTATTAAATTTTTGCATTTTATATTGTCGAACTATCATTCCCTACATTGCTTGGTTTCAGACCTTGCCTGTTAAGTTGGCTGTGTATGAAATGTCAAATTATAAAGGAATATCAGAGTCAAACTTGATTTTGGACGCCGTTCTCCTTTATTCTTCTGCAATAAAATAAGTCAACTTAACAGGCCAAGTCCTCTTATGGGTTTCCCCGTAAGACTATTAAAAATTTTTATGATGGTCTATGTCTTCAGAACTATATAACACGCTTTTTTAAATATTTAACCATATACTTAAATGTTAAACATCAAACACATCAATATTAAAGATTCACCTGTAACTTTACTTTGTGTAAATTTGGAACGCTTTTATGAAAAGTTGCTATTAGGATATTTTTAATAAAACAGATCAAGGGCCTAGTGTTAACACTAGAAAGACGGGAATTTTTTATATACCTATATTGCCTAAAATCGGTCAAAATGACTTCATTCTGAAAGAATTTTTATTGTGTAAAGAAATTTTTTTAAACTTATTTTTTAATATTTTTTACATTATTTACAATCATACAAAACGATGTTATTATTTGTTTTCGGTGGTAGGGCTCTCGAGTTTCCCCTTTTGAAAAATAAGAGCGCGGACAAAATGTTCGAAAAAGAGGAAGTCTTTACTCTAAGAGTGAAATCGACTGGATATATAAAATTTATTTTTCCCGATTTGTATGATCGTTTGTGTTTCTAGAGTGGCAAACGGGTTTCGATGTTGTTGTACTGATCTGGTCATATAAGAAATGTACTTTATACAATAATAAAAGTAGTTTGATTATTTAATATTTCACAAAAGGTCAAAATGACCGCTTTTAGGCGATATAGGTATAGCACATGTGAATACGGGGAATGAAAGAGGGGAGGAAGAAGCTACTATGATTAATAAACGTAGTTCTATGTGGTACTAAAAGTCACCAAATTTTAAAAAGCTAGGTCATAATATACACAATTGTTTTTGTACTTGAAATTGAAAAACGGTCAAAATGACTGCATTCGGCAATCTAGTGTTAATGTTGCCTCCCAATATATTTAGATTTTCTATAAAAAAATCGTCAAGTCCTCTGTTCTTGGACCACATGTGTCCAACTATAGAACACGTTTTCTTAAATATGTTATTATATATTAATGCCACACATCAATGTTAAAGATTCACCTGTAACTTTACATGGTGTAAATTTGGAACGCTTTTATAAAAAATTGCTATTAGGATATTTTTAATAAAGCAGTTCAACGACCTAATGTTGATGTTGTCTTCCAATATATTTTGATTTTCTATAAAAAAAAATCGTCTAGTCCTCTGTTCCTGGACCTTTAATAAAAGTTCCTTTCTCCAACTGAAATTGTTCTCCATTTTCGATCTATTGTACCCTGTACAATGTATTACAGTACTATGAATGTGACAGCTTTTTTGTCGAACGTATGTGTTCGCTCGCAAAGTCTACCACGTTTGTCTGTCGCTGTTTTAATTTTTCTTTTTCAAAAGGGCAAGCATCTCTTAAGTGGTTTGCTGGCAAAAGCATTTTCATTTTATTGTTCGCACTCTGCTCAACTACAAACACAAACGCACGTATTAATGTGTGGGTGTGTGTGTGCGAGCCTGTCTGTGTGCCACTGACAGTTTCAAGTGTTTCCTTTTTATTTATTTTATTTCGTTGGTGTTTTATTTACTTTACTGGAGGTTTTTGTGCTGTTGTTGCGTATAACTCCCCTCCAGTCCTTACCGAAAAGAGTAGTAACGGTGTGGAAGCTTCCATTTTGGGTTTTTTGTTATCTTCATCATCACCATTGCTATTCGGAGAGTTGGTATGATGCTTTATGTTGCAGAATATTTTTCTCCTCTCCTCTTTGCTGTTGCTTTTGTTTGTTATTTACACATCATCAATAATTTCAATACAACTTTTATTTTATTAAGTCCTCAAAGGACATATTTCTTGTTTTTGTTTCTTTATGTTTATTTAATGAGGATGGGTAAGAAGAAGAAAAAAATAACGGGTTGCAGAGTCTGTGACAATAATGAATTTTATTTTTGTTAAATGTTCTTTTAAGAGGAATTATTTATATTCAAGTAAAGAGTTTGAGTTTTGTGCTGGGTGGAGAGTTGGTTTGTTAGATGGAGTTCTTGGTTTTCTTATAATTATTATTAACGATTTAAAAATTCGATTTTATATGAGTAGTGAAGCAATCCAATATTTTTAATCATATCAACATTACAACAAATAGATGTAAACCTCATTAAACATAATTTATCAAACTAGATTTAATCTTATTAATGCAACCCTTGTTTGAATTTAAAATGTAACTGCAAACCTGTACATAATTTAAGAATCTTATCGACCTTTAAGAATATTATCGATAAGGGTAGGCGAGCGAACACATACGTTCGAAACAAAGCTGTCACATTCATAGTACTTTAATACATCGTATAGGGTACAATAGATCGTGAATTAAGAACAATTTCAGTTGGATAAATGTGTTTTTATTAAAGGAAATATACACATGTGGTCCAAGAACAGAGGACTTGACGATTTTTTTTATAGAACATCAAAATATATTGGGATGCAACATTAACACTAGACCGTTGAACTGTTTTATTAAAAATATCCTAATAGCAACTTGTTATAAAAGCGTTCCAAACTTACACAAAGTAAAGTTAATAATCTTATACATAAATTAAGAATCTTATCGATCTTTAAGAATATTATCGATAACGGTAAGCATATTTTGGTAACCCAGAAAAGGCTATAAAAGAGCGAAGGAAATACAAGAAGTTGCTAATTAAGCAATCTCCATTCAAACACGCTACATCGTATCCATCTGATAAGATTGCTCAGAGTAAGAATAAATTACCTAAACTCACTCATTCCGCAATCTCCATTCAAACACGATACATTGTATCCATTTGATAAGGTTACGCAGAGTAGTAATAAAGTCGGTATTTTAAAAATAACCAAATCCTCGTTTCTTTATTGATGAATCGCTACAAATTGCGAAGCAAGGCCGTTTTGCAGTCCAACATAGCTAACGCTTCATTGACGCCCTACGTTGAGCCTGCTACATTAACGCTCAACGAGTGGTCTTTTACATTGGCGCCCAACGTGGGTCCTGCGAAGCAAGGCCGTTTTGCCGTCCAACATAGCCAAAGTTCCATTGACGATCTACGTGGAGCCTGCTACATTAACGCTCAACGAGTGGTCTTTTACATTGGCGCCCAACGTGGGGCCTGCGAAGCAAGGCCGTTTTGCCGTCCAACATAGCCAACGTTCCATTGACGCCCTACGTGGAGCCTGCTACATTAACGCTCAACGAGTGGTCTTTTACATTGGCGCCCAACGTGGGGCCTGCGAAGCAAGGCCGTTTTGCCGTCCAACATAGCCAACGTTTCATTGACGCCCTACGTGGAGCCTGCTAAATTAACGCTCAACGAGTGGTATTTTACATTGGCGACCAACGTGGGGCCTGCTTCATTGACAGTCAAAGAGGCCTTTTACAGTAGTTTATTTTTATGTATAGCCAGTTGAAGAATCGTCAATAATCCTCCATAAATCGAAATTTTGGATTTCTTTTAAATTTGATAATAATAAAGAAACAGCTGATTGTGCAACCTTACAGAAATACGCTCCAAAGTCAATGGGGAATTAAAAAGTGTTCGAATATTAAATATAGGTATTTGCAAAATAATGTCAAAAGCTAAAAAATTTTCAGTTTTTGAAACTTTTCTTACTCGAAATTTTCCCTTTAAAAATTTGAGAAATTCTCACCACTTTTTGAGTACGGGAATAGGCCACTTGTAAACCATAATAAAAATCTTCTAAAATGTAAAACATTCTTCCAATCATAAGATTTAAAATTTCGTTAAGTAATGGCAATTATCTGTTATCCTTGGAAACTGTCTTTTCTCTTAACCACTACCCCGATGAATCCATATTAAAATATCATCAATATCAGGATAACAAATAAAATTTTCACACACAATAAATATCTCCAAGGTTGTTTTTTTTGAAAAGTAATAATAAAGGCATTAATGCTAAAACAACACAAAGTTTGCTTACACCCGCATTAGCCTTCACCCTCCTGAGGAACAACAATAAATACTCGTATACAAATATTTGCCACCCTTAAATTCTCATTTGAAAACTGTAACAACGATAAATAATAAAGAGTAATAATTCTCTGTTCATATTGCAATTGCTTGGAATTATCAAAGAGATTGTGGGTTTATTGTAATAATGTTTAGAGAGTGTGAGAGAGAGAGAGTCGGGGAGATAGACAGACACTCGACCACATTGTGTGGTAGAAGCCAAATGTAAAAAAGGGAAAGGGAATTGGGTAATTTAAATTCGACAAATTGAAATTTCATTTGAACACCAAACACTAAATGTAAATATACTGTATGGTCCAATGGCTAAAATAAACCTCCATTGCCGCTATCTGTTGGAAAATTTGTAACATGGCTTTTTAAACAAATAGTGTGGTTTTCGAGGGACCATCTATGTCTGGCGAATGGCAGGAAAGTTGTGTACTCAGTTACGAAATTTGTAAATATGTTTTGATAATCTGATCAAATTTGAAGTAACATTTAATGGTTCATGGGCAAATAAAATGTCCCTGGAGAGAAAAATAAGTTTCTATGTGGAATTAAGGAAAACTTTTTTTTAAAAGAGATCAAGATCTCTTTTTTCGAAAATTGACATTTATAATTTTAAAGATTTAATATCTATACGAAACAGCTGATTGTATTAACATCCGGAAAAACGTTTAATTTCTAAGTAAATAATAAATCTATTCTTATATTTCTTAAACGGCATTTTCTATGAGGATTTATTTGACATATATGTATGTAATGGAATTGACAATTTAGTTATTTTAAAAAAAATTCAATTTATTTTAATTTGTTTCCCAAATAGCTCAAATGAATCCATAATTGAAACAGCTGACTCTGATACCCTAGTAGAAATGCGTTCCAAAACATATCAGTTAAATGAAGGCTGTGCATCTTGGGTAAGAGGATGATATAATAGCGTTCAAATTGTTTCGCTCAAAATCGCAAAATAAGCTGCTGATTGCATTGAAATTTCAGAATAAACAGCTGTTTGTGCAACCCCAATGAAAATGCGTACATAGTTAAATGAAGACTACTTTTTTGTGGTTTAGGTGCTGGTGGAGCATTCTAAATCGTAGTTAGTTAGTTTGAAAAGAGGGGTGGTTTAAAAACCACCACATGTCCATTATGGGACATACACTTAAGCCATAGTAGGCCTGTTGTGCGCTCTAGGAAGGAAAAGTATTTAGATTGGAATTATTTTTTTTAAGTGTTTTGTTTGGTCTCCCTATTCTTCTAGGAATTCTGTGTTTTTACAGAAGTCCTTTAATATTTTCCATTCACACCCCCTTAGGTCATTAAGTTCAGGAATAGTGTCGGTTTTCAAGAATTGGGTTCGGATGAATGCAAAAGCTGGGCAGTGGCATAGAAAATGTTCCAACGTTTCGTTGTCTTCCCCACACGCTCTGCACCTGCTGCTTCCCGAACACCCAATCTTGTGTAAATGTGACTGCAGGTTAAGGTGTCCTGTGAGAATGCCTATCAGTCTGCTTAGTTCTTTCTTGTTTAGCGTGAGTATTTGCTTAGTCTTATCCTCATTTGGGTCTCCCCATAAGATTTTTGTGTTTTTTCCAGTCCTCTCGTTATTCCAGAGTGTTTTGTGCGCCTCTTTCGCCCATGACCTCATTTCTAGACGTGAAGCGCTGAAAGGTTTTGCACTGTTCACATCTATGTTGATTAGGTCCGTAGCACGTCTGGCGAGTTGGTTGGCTATCTCGTTTCCTATGACTCCTGAGTGACCCGGTACCCATATTATACGTACAAGACCGTGTCGTGAGAAGTTGTTTATTGTTTTTATGCATTCCAGTACGGTTTTTGATGTAACTGTCTTGGATGTTATTGCATTAATAGCATGTTTACTATCTGTCATGATGTTTATGTTATTATGCCCAGAGTTAGAGCTTAAACACCTTAGCCGCTCCGTTATAGCTTGAACCTCCGCCTGTAGGATCGTGTTGTGATCTGGCAGGCGAAGTGAGATTTCAGTCCCCGGTTCTTCAATAAAGAGTCCCAGTCCCGTCTTTCCCGCCAGCCGGGAGCCATCCGTGTAACAACAGTTCCCCGGAGGCATGTGAGCTAGTGTTCCGCTGCTCCATGAGTCTCTGTCCGGTATCAGGATTTCACACAACGTGATTGCTCTTGTTTCAGGTATTCGATCTGACTCAAAGTGGTTAATTGAGTTTCCGATCGTAGCCTGCAGTATGTTTTCGTGCGGTGTGTAGTGTCCGTTTTCGATCCACTCGTTCATGGCTTTAAGTCTTAAAGCTGCGATGGCCGCTTCGTATTTTATTTGGATGTCAACTGGGTGTATATACAGTATAGTTTCCAGTGCCCTAGTTGGTGTTGTCCGCATTGCCCCGCATATGCCTAGACAACAAGTTCTTTGGACTTTCTGTAATGTTATTACATTGCATTTTTTGTCAATTGCTGTCCACCAGACTACAGACGCGTAAGTTAGAATTGGCCTAATAACGCTCTTGTAGATCCAGTGTACCATCTTTGGGTTGAATCCCCATTTAGAGCCCACGGCTCTTCTACAGAAAGACCAGCATCTATGTGCCTTTTCGACCCGTTGATGTATGTGGTCTTTCCATCTAAGTTTTCTATCTAGGATGACACCTAGATATTTGACTTTATTTGATATTGCTATCACTTTGTTTTGAAAGATTGGTTCTTCATACTGTCCTATTTTTGTCTTTCTAGTGAAGAGACATATTTCCGTTTTGTCCGGATTTACGTTTAGACCCCTCGGCTTCGCCCAATTAAAGGCGATGTTTAACGCCGTTTCAGCCTTCCTGCATAGTAAGTTAGGGTTCCTTCCCCTTAGAAGTATTATAACGTCGTCTGCATAACAGACTGGTTCAAAACCATCTTCGGTTAAGTTCCTTAAGAGACTACTGATGGTAGTGACCCACAGGAGTGGTGACAGTATCCCTCCTTGCGGTGTCCCTTGTCCTACTTTGTCCCTGATAGTTATGTCTTGTAGGCTACAGTTTATCCATCTATTCCTTAGCATATGGTTGACCGAGTCTATGATTGCCTGGTCAACACTAAAGGCTTCTAAGGATTGGATAAGTGTTTCGGTGCTGACATTATTAAAGGCTCCTTCGATGTCAATGCAGACTGCTAAAGTGTACATTTTCTTATCGAAAGTTCCTTCCTTCTAAATCGTAAAATACACTGATTGCAGTACCTTATTGAAAACCGGTAAATTTGCATAATAATACGAAGTTTCCTACTAAGTTTTTTTAAAATATTTTCTCTGTTCCACAATCGGTAAGAATATTCCGTGTTATAAATAAATATTTTATGATAATTTTGACCACCTTTTGATCGAGTTAGAAGCCTATTATAAAATTAAAAATTTATGGATTAGAGGTGGAGTAGAATAAAAATCATATCATCATATTGGCTCTGTGCGTAAATCTTAGAAGTAATGAAAAGAAAATGAAGAAGAGGAATTATTCTATCTTAAAAATTATTCAAATTTCTACAATACTGAAACAGCTGATTGTACAACCTAATGGAAAAACGTTCTTAAGCCCTGAAAGGATTTTTATTTAAAATGTCTTAATTCGATTATATATTCCCTTGGTGTTATAATGACAGGAGTCCTAATTTACTTTAATGCATTTTTATGTGCCTGAAAAAGAGTTTAAATATGTGCAGAATTAAAACAGTACAGTGATAGTACAATCTTGTGGAAAAGTGTTCCAAGATGCTTATAATTGGTATGTTCCCGTACTGCGAGAATCTACTACTTTTTTCCTACGAGAACAAATATTCCTTTATGTTATCGAAGATAATATTAAAATCTAGTAGATTCTTGCAGTACGGGAGCAGACCAAATGTTGCCTTTATTGAACAAATTAGTAAAAATTAGTACATTCTTGCAGACCAAATATTTGTTGTAAGGATTTTAAATGATCAATTTATTGCCGTACCAAAAAAAAAGGAATAAATTTCCAACAACAAGCAGATGGTATTCGCTGAAACTCTTTTAACAATAAAACAACTGTTATTTTGTCAGAGTAGAACTTGTAGCCTGAAGTTCCAACTTCTGATCGGCCTCTGTGTTGATTTTGAAGAATTGCCATCTAATTTCGACATGTTTACAAGTTTTGCGTTCCAGAAATTTTCGAATATTGTACTCTGATCAATTTCGACAGTATTTTACTATTTTTACTATTAACATGTATGGGAATATAATACTTTCCTATCTAAAGGTAAATTAACACTCAATTTGTTTTTTCGGAAAATTTATTATTCGTTGGTACACATGTGAAATACATTAAATATTCCGAAAAAAGCTTTGGGTTAATATTTCACATATTTCACAACATTGAATATTGAATTCAAGTAAAAACTACGCACGTTGACAGTCAATCGAATCGCCAGCTGCGCTAATGGACTTTCAAAATTGGTGCAACTTAAATTTAAGCGTGTGTTATAAATATGTAAATTTCAAATAAGGCCATGTTTACATCAATAGTTGTTTAATTAATTGAATAAATTTTAACTGCCAACGCCGAAATAAAACCTATCGTACAAAAACGTTCCAAAATTGCAAAGTAAGGTTATATTTACATTACACGTTTTTTTCTAAAAACACCCATCCACTAATTTAATATATTTAAAATTAACACGTATATTCATAAAACAAAACACGCTTATATGTCATTATGTCTCCAGTTTACGTTAAACGGCATATACATTAGAACTTTTTACCGGGTTAACCTAAGTTTTTGACATATATGCAAAGGAATTGACAATTGAAACCTACTGGGTTAACGAAATTCGATTAAATATAAACGTACTATTAGCATATTTAATATCTTGTAACATCTGATTGAGATTCTTTGACAGCTCATTGTGTAAACCAAAATTGAAAAACGTTCCATGCCATGAATGGAAAACGGTATTTATGCTCCAAAAACTGTACAACTTAAACATCAACGTGTGTCAAAAAATCTCAAATAGGCAATAAAATTATATTTTCATTATGTAAATAAAAATTATTTCGCTTCCATTCAAACGACAACAATTAAAATTGCATTCAATTAAAATTTAAAAAAAAAAACTTTGCCTCCTTTTTGTTACAATTTCAAGTGTTTGCTATTTGCATTTTACTATTTTTTCTTTTTTTTTTTGCAATGTGCCCGTCCGTCAAGGTGAAGTGGTGCCACTTGAACCAATCAATTCCCATGGCATGTTTAAGAAAAATAACAGCAGCAACAACAACAACTACGATAAAGACGACGACGAACTAGCAAATATTTGTTTTACTTTGACATGTTTGCTTTAATTCATCATCATCGTTAGCGACGTCGTTGTTTGTCGTCCGTATGTCCGTCCATCCCGTCATCATCGTCATTTGGGAACGTTATTATTAATGTATAACTAACAAATTGCTGTAAACCATGATTACAATGAGTCCAGCCGATGATGAATGAACGTATGACGACGACGACGCTGTACGCCGCCAAGTGAGAACGTACCTAGGAGAGAGAGAATGTTCGTCGTATGGCAAACAATTATAATTATGCCCAAAGTGAAGTGGCAAAGTATTGCTTTGCTGCCACCACCGCCTTCGCTTTCGCCTCACCTCACCTCAATGTGCAATTAAATTTTTATGCATATCATTTAGTCATATTTAGTAGAAAAATACACATTGCAGACATTTAACATGCAACTACAACAAACAACCAACAACAACAACAGCGGCAAGAACACGACGATGATGACTACACGAACATTGTTAACTACACATTTGGTTTAAACGTGCCTTATGCTAATGTAATGTTTACAGTTGTTGTTAAATGTTCCTTGGCAAAAAAAGGAAGGCACAACTCAAGCCATTCCCCAGAGTCAAGAAGTAAAACACACACACACATATATATTGAAGTTATTCATGAAGTGTCAGGAATAACCGAGTTAAGTATACACATAATAAACATGGCATAGTAGTTACGAACGAACTACTACCTAAACATCATACACACATAAAACAAAATGGCTATTAGTTATGCAAAGAAATAAACAAAAAAAAACAACAACAGAATATTTAGTTTCGAGTTTATTTTCAATTTAATTTTATATAATTCAAATGTAGCCGCGGGCAGGATAAGCAATGGATAACACGAAATGTGAAAAAAGTAAGTTGAGAGTGAGGTTAAACGTATTTAAATTACAATAATACTATGTTCACACCACATCACATTAAAATGAACCATCGAATTAAAAACGTTCCAAAGTCGCAGTAACTGGAACAGCTGAAGTGGCCCATAATGCAATTGAAAGTGAGGTTGAATTGATTTGAATTGTAATTATACTATGTTCACACATCACATTTAGATGGACAACCGAATAGAAAAACGTTCCAAAATAGCAGTAAATGAAACAGCTGGCTTTGAAAGAAGTAAGCCATGATGAAATAGTAGTAACTGGAACAGCTGACTTTAAAAGGAGTGACACATGGTTCAATTAGCAGTGAGTTTGATTTTTTTTGAATTGCAATAACACTATGTTCACACGCCACATTTAGATGAACAACCGAATATATAAAAACGTTCCAAAATAGTAGTAACTGGAACAGCTGACTTTAAAAGAAGTGAGCCATGATTAAATAGAGTTTGAATTGATATGAATTGCAATAACACTATGTTCACACTTCACATTTAGATTGGCAACCGAATAGAAAACGTTCCAAAATAGTAGTAACTGGAACAGCTGACTTTAAAAGGAGTGACACATGGTTCAATTGAAAGTGAGTTTGAATTCATTTTAATTGAAATAATGTTCTGTTTACACCACATCACATTAAAAAGAACAGCCGAATACAAAAACGTTCCAAAATAGTTGACTTTAAAAGAAGTGACCCATGATGCAATTGAAAGTGAGTTTGAATTTATTTGAATTGTAATAATACTATGTTCACACCACATCACATTAAAATGAACAACCGAATATATAAAAACGTTCCAAAATAGTAGTAACTGGAACAGCTGACTTTAAAAGAAGTGGCTCATGGTGCAATAATAAGGTGATGTTTCAAAACAAAAACATCTGTTTTTTATTCGACATCTGTCAAATTTTATCTAGTAATATTTCTCATGGTTGGCAACATTGCATGTCGAATTCAAGTAGAAACTACGCACTTTGGCAGTTAATCGCATAGTCAGCTGTGCTAAATGCATTATCCATTTATTGGGCCACGAAGCGGCCCATGTTTATGAAAAACTTTGTCTTTAAAAGTGGTGTCACTTAAAATATAAACGTGTCTAATAAATATACATATTTATACAGAATGGCCATGTATGTTGCAATAATAAGGTGATGTATCAAAACAAAAACCTTTGTTTTTGTCTCGGCCTATCTGTCAATTTTTTTCATATAATATTTCAAATGGTTTGCAACATTGCACATCGAATTTAAGTAGAATTTATGCACTTGACTGTTAATTGAGGCATCAGCTGTTCTACATGGACTAGCTATTTATTGAATAATTTCAACTGTCAGCTCCCAAGACTGCCCTATCATAGAAAAACTTGCAAATTTGTAAAAATCGTTTCATGTGGCATAAAGCGGCCCAAGTCTATAAAATACTTAAAAATGGTGCAACTTAAATTCTAACGTGTGTCATAAATATGCATATTTATATAATAAGGCCATGTTTACACTAAAAGTTTATTGAATAATTTACTGTCAGCTCCCAAAAAATACCATATCATTGAAAAACGTTCCAAATGTGTAAAGTAACCTTATTCTAAATTACTTGTTTTTAAAAACATCAATTGTCATTTAATATATTTATATGCCATTGTGCCTGCAGTTTAAGTTCACATATTTAATATTTTTTAACAGCTGATTGAGATTCTTTTAGAGTTCATTGTGCAAACCAAAACAGAAAAACGTTCCATGTGCCATAAAGCGGCCTATAAAAGTCTATAAAATACTTTAAAAAAGGTGCAACTTAAATTGAGACCTGTGTCATAAATATCCATACCTATATAATTAGACCATGTTTACATCGATAGTTGTTTAATTGAATCATTTAAACTGTCAGCTGCCAAAAATACCATATCTTAGAAAAACGTTCCAAATGTGTAAAGTAAGGTTATGTTTAAAATACAGGTTAATTTTCAAAAACACCCATCGCTAATATACTTAATATATTTTTAACAGCTGATAGAAAATTTTTTACAGCTCATTGTGGAAACCAAAACAGAAAAACGTTCCATGCGATGAATGGTAAATTGTATTTATATTCCAAAAATTGTTGAACTGACTGTGTTGAACTCGGGTCGAATAAAATAAGGATAACACGAAATGTGAACAAATATATGTTGAAAGTGAGGTTGAATTTATTTTAATTGCAACAATACGATGTTCACACATCACATAGAAAAACGTTCCAAAATAGTAGTAATTTCACGTATTAAACCCTTTGTAAATTAAAAGTTCGTTTAGATATACAAAATCCACTCCATAGCGTAGACGTCAAAAATAATCCACTGGTTTTGTGAACATTATTAAAGTGATGTATACGCTATGGAGTGGATTTAGTAGTCTAAACGCGCTCTAAAAAGGGCTAACTAAATTTCCTCCGTAATCTAATATTAACCTACACAAAGTCAATAAAGAAAAACTCCTTCCTTATTGGAATGAACGACTCGTCATGGCAATAAAAAGGTCACAACAATTCATCCGGGAATCCATAACTATAAAAAACAATAAAAAAGGAAGAAATAATACTAAACTTACCTGTAAATGCCAAATTTGCATTTCCTGTAAAATATTATCCATATTACTTTGACCCTTTGCCGTGGCTTTTGCGGTTGCTGCCACACTATCAAATGTCGTCGTAGTGGTCCCACTAACGCCGCTGGAGGAGGACATAGCTGTTACGGTGGTTGATGATGCGGATGATGCAAGGCAGGAGGCGGTGGTATTAGGCTGAGAAATGGTGCTGGTCTTGCCAGCATAACAGGTGGTTGATGATGTGCTAAATGGCATAACGTCATCATCAGTCTTTGTTTCATTTGTAGATGCCATTGTGTTTTGTTGTTGTTGCTGCTGTTGATAGAGATCATACAAATCTTCACTGTTTTTGCCACAACTGCGACATAATTCTTGAGAATTGTAAGTGGTCTTTTGGGTGCTATTGCTGCGAGTTTCACTGTGGTTATTACCTTTGCAGCGAATTATTTCCGAGGCTTCTGTTTCGGCGGATGTTTTTGGCGTCCTTGTGGTCAGTGGTGCCACAGAGGCTGCCATAGTTTCTTAGTTTCTATTTTGGTATGCGGGGTTTGGTTTTTTTTTTGTGGGGGGATTCTGTAGGGGAAGAGAAAGGGAGAAATTAGTATTTAAAAATAATCATCGCATTACTGAAAGTTATCTAAAAATATTTTTAAAAATATGCCGACTTTTTGAAAGACCTTTAAAAATATTCTTAAAGACGCAGGCTTTTTAAAAGCCTTTAGAAAACATTCAATTCATAAATATTTAAAACAATTCACATTTATTAGAAATCTTCCAAAATATTTTAAAATATATCCGCGGTTGTTAGAATCTATAAAAATATATAAAATATATAAAAAAAAAATACATTTTTGTTCTCGAAGGACCAACTGCAAATTCAATTCTTTAATATTAAAATCATCCATTGCCTAACTCATATATTTTTTTAGAATACAAGTCGAAGGACCAATAATTACCATTGGTTTCCATGTGAGACTATTAAGAATCCCTACACTACCAAATGATACCTCGACAGAGAATAGCTATTAAATATTATTAACAAATCCTTTGCTTCAATTTCTTTCTTTCGTGTTAACAAATTTATTTTAATTTCCTTCCCCCATCAGATAAATAATTCAATTTCTTTTTTGCTTGGTAATTTAAATATCCCCCCTCAATTAACGACAAATCAATCAAACATTTCTACGAACCATTTACACGTTGAAATACCCTAAAAATTGCATGCAACATGCGTACAGAGTTTTCGTCGTTTAATGAGAATCTCTTCATGGAAAGAAATAGGTTGGGGAGATAACTGTATGCAAATTTGACAAAAAAAGGTAAATAATTGTTTGAGTAATTGTTGATATTTATCTTCTGGAGCCAGTGGCGAGAAGTGTCCACTCTTCGTTTAGGTAGAAATTAAATTTCAAGTAGTGTTTTTCAGTTCACAAGCGGCTATAGTTCAATTGAATGATTCACTGAAATGAGTATGGGAACTAGGTACAATAATTTTCGGTATTTTTCGTACATTGGAGAGGAAGAGAGAGATTTCCACTATTATCGTTTTGGTAATGGAAATCAAAGAACCTCTTCAGCACAATGTAAATGTACTATTACGTGCAAATACCATCTTCTTCTTCTGACATATGTTTTCATATATCAATTCCACCGTGTCTGGGGTGGAATTTAAAGTGGCATGAGACACTGAGTCTATGTTGCCTCCTTCACGGGTATTTATATATTTTATGGGATTTTTGTGTTTTACGGGTAGAATTGGCTTATATTTCAATATAGTTTTGATTAGTTTTTGTTTTTAAATTCGTATAGCTGCATCTTTGTAGTATTTTGCTAAGGCAAAGTATGCCATAATAATATTATTAGATTTTAGTATTATATCGATTGAATGTTGATAAATTCCGAGTTTTTGTAGATTTTGCAATAAAGAATGTCTGGTAATTAAAGGTGATGTGTCAGGGAAATTAAAGGTGATGTGGTCCATAGTTTAGATGTCTCCACAATTACATCTGTCGGAGCTGGTTATGTTAATTTTGTGGAGATGATGTTTCATCTGATTGTGGCCAAATAGTAGTCTGATTGCTGTTGTTGCGACACTTCGGGGCATTTTAACACTTCGGAACCAAGGAATACAGTTGACTTTGGGAGAAAATGAGTAAAATCGTCTGCCATATATACTTCCATTGCATTTTTCTTGCCAAGATGTGACTGCCGAAGATTTGTCGTTTTGTCTCAAGTCAGATGGACATAATTTTGGGTAAGAATCGGTTGGATTATGGTTAGTGGCAATGAAGTCCACATACATGCCGCTATGACGTGCAAATACCACGACGATCACATTTGTTTAATTTCAATGACGAATTCGGTTAATTGAAATATTCACAGAAATGAGCATATGGCTTAGTTACAATAACGTTTGGCAATTATTTCATTGAGTTTTGGCTATAAATTCAAATTTGACATGGAATAATTTATTTTATATATGACGTACTACCATTAAACGATCCACTAAAGTGTAACAGATACTAGACATAGAGCAGCATAAGGATCTGTGTGAATTAAACATGGTCCTTCGAGCACCCAAGACATAACAATAATCTCGAAATAGCAATAGCAATTTAAACAATGTTCCATATTTTTTTAGCGGTACTTCGTAGTAGAATCATAGAAAAATGGAGCAGATGAATTAGTATGCTTTAGTCCAATTAATATAAATTAATAATTGGTCTTTTGAGACCCAAATTAATAAAACTCTAGCGCAGAAAACATTTGACCCTATAAACTAATGTGTACAAGAGAGTGTTTAAACTGGGTGTAGATTGAAAGTAGCCGTGCACACACTCCACGAAAAATATCCGTGTCAACATATAGATCCCTAGTTTATAATTGATCCTTCGAGCCGGGTAGGTGTCCGATTGTCTAGAATTTGACCTAAAGGTCGAGGAAATTCGGTCAGCTTTGTGGAAAATCCAAAGAGAAAAAATTAAAAATGGGAATGCAGTGTCAGGAGGATGCCGCAACAAGGAAGGAGACGGTTACGGCGAGACATTTAGCCGAGGGGGATTCACTTTTGACTGCAGAAGCTACAGAACGAAAAGGTAAGATTATGGGGTCTATTTCCGTAGGCTCGCCACCGACCGAAGACATAATGGCTCTACTAGCAAATATCGACATGTGGATTGAGTTGATCGATAGTCTGTATACGATTGTGAATATACAGGAGATATAGAGCGCATATGTTTACATAGGAGATCTCATGAGAAGCGCACACGATGAAATTAAAGACGATCCGGTTGTAATCGGTGGATGGAGGTATTGCAAAAGAAATCCAAAATTGCGGGAGGGTTTACGCCAGCCCAAGATCAGATTGGGCATTGGAGGAGAAGCGATGAAAGCTTAGCTTATTAAAACAAACTCATAATAAATAGTTTACCCATTTTGACTAAAAATAAAACAAATAAAATGTTTGGTCCTCCGAAACAACTTTTTCTATAATTCAATATAAATAGAGATTAATATTTGGTTCTTCGAGGCTAGAGATTTCATATTGATTCACAAAATGGAACATAATGAGTCATTACTTGAATGTAATTCAAACTTTGTTCTTCGTCACCACAGATTTCACATTTGTTCACCAAATGGAACATACGGAGACATTTCAAGAGATTTTACCATAGGATTGGTAAATATGAAAATAATTGGTCTGTTTCAGTACTTTTTTAATAGTAAATCTAGTAAAATGGAAACATTTTAAAATCGCTTTCAGAGTCAAAATAATTTGAAAAGTTCAGGAACGCAAATCTAGTAAATATGCCAAAATTAGATGGCAATAATTCAAAATCAACATAACAGTCAATCAGAAGTAGGCATTTCTGTTTACCATTTTTACACGGCCAAATTAAATTTAATTAAATATTTTAGCAGTTTTATGGGTTCAGGGACGGTTTTCAAATAAAAAGTTGCAAATCTTGTAAAATGAGTAGATTTTTTAAGGAACAGAACTAATGTATTAAAGTTACTTTTCATAGTTAATCCTAGGTTACATATTCTAATGAACGTAGTTAATTATATTGGTCCTTCGGGGTCGAAAAATGGGAAATTTTTCTCTAAGTACGTACCTAATACTATAATATTTTACATAGTTGTATTAGTTCCCCATGTGAATTAAAAATGAAATCATTATATAAAACAATTAAATATTTGGTATTTCTTGGTAATAGAGTTCAAATTTGTTCACCGAATGGAACTTAATGAATGCAATTCAAATTTGGTCCTTCGAGGTGATAAAATTCAGTTTTTAACAAATCAGAATATACTGATTCAGTTTATAAATGTTTCAGTCGGGAAATGTTGAAATTTTTCTGCTTGCTTCTTTATTTTGGATTCTAAAAATATTGCGGTTAACTCGGAAATAAAACATGGACAATAATTATATAAGTATCTGGTCCTTCGAGGCCATATAGTTCAAAGTCGTTCATACAGTGGAATATACTGAACCATTTTATGATAGTTTGAATAAGTATTCTAAGATATTTTAATGATATTTAAAATTTGTTTGCAATCAGTAATGAAAATGTGTCCAGTTTCCAAATACCATTCTGTTGGAATAACTGAAACAAAAAAATAGTTTATTTGAGTTCAATATAATATACAAAATGCCGTTAGATAAACGTAGACATGATATGCCCCTTGATATTTTAAAATATACAAATTAATGCGCATAATTTTGATGCTTCAGAAAAAAATGAAATATTTTCAAGTGAAACAGGCAGCTGCATGGAAATTTATTTGTTTTCTTTGGATGATGAGATGACGATATCTAGATGATCACTTTCTTGCGTATTGACGTATTCCCTGGGCTATAAATATTTATAATCGCGGGTAGAAATATCCAAAGAGCTCAACACGTGTATTTGTATTTAGAAATATGTTTTATTTTTCATAATACGATAAAGAAAAGAAGTGAAGAAGTTAGTTTTCAATATCAAATTTGTAGTCGAAGGACCAATAATTGGGTTTGGTAGTTAAGAAAATAAAATTTTTCGAAATCAGTAACTTTAAAGCACACAAGGGCAACAAATTATTTTGAATTTAATATTATTTGGGTATTTGAGTCACATTAAAAAAATAACTGGACGGAAGACTAAACGTCTGCCGATTTTTTTCTACAAAAAATAAAAATCCGAAAGTGTTGAAATTTGAGCTTAAACCTTTTTTGGTGCATGCTGCTGAGCATTTTCTTTATTGCAGGCGAGCTTTATTTTTTTTCCATAAGCATGCTTTATACCTCAGGCAATTTTGATATACGAGTATACATTTTATTGGAAATTCAACAAAAAAAGAAACTACCCGCCCAAAAAAATAACTAAAAAAAAACAAAAGTAAATTTGACAATTTGATGCGCTTGTCAAAACTAAAACACATTCCGCATATTAACAAATTGTTTATGAATCTTATTTCACGCCACGGAATAAAGCAATGAATGAATGAATGGAGAGAAATAAAATAGAATGAAAAAAAAATAATTTGCCAAGATATTCATTATTTGAGCTTCTTCCTCCAAAAACAGTGTGGCGGCGGCATGCCTTTTGATTAAACGAAATCGTTAGCTCAAAATCCATTTAGTAAAACCAACATGAGTTCAAATTTTTTGTTGGTCTTTGTTAAATTGTATGTTTAAATTATGTTCCGCACTAGTTTCATGTTTTTAATTATTTTATTTTTTTTTTGGCAAAAGTGTGCTCGCAAGCCAACTAAAGGTGAAGCTTTGTTTTTTTTTTTCGAACAGGAAATAAGGCGTGAAAGAATTTGGTAAACAAAAAATATACACACAATATAAATTGTTTAATTCAAGGTGTTATGCTAAATATTGGTCCTTCGTTTTAGTTTCATATATTTAATTTTTGGTCCTTCGAGGGTGAAAAATTCTAAAAATTTTCGAAAACATAAATTGTTTGTTTAAAAGTGATTCTTAAAGGTAGGCCCTTTGTTTTAGACTTTCAGAAATAATAATTTGGTCCTTCGAGGCCAACAAAATCAAAATTGTTCTCAAATTGTAAAGTGGAAGATTTGTGTCTTTTAAAAGATAAAGAATGTCCCATCGTTTCATTTCTTAATTTGAGTCCTTTGGGGCCAACAAAAATCGTTATTAAATTGAGAATTTACACATTCAAAATAACCTAAATTGCATGTAATCACTTTAAGAAGGCAGATATGTTTTCTAATTGGATTGAAATCCTATTTGAAGTACAGTTGTTTGGGCTAGTTCAATTGTATGATTCACTGGAATGAACATATGAGGACTATACACCATTTTTTGATATTGATATAAATAAAATCTAAAAGAGGGAATTATCTTTTATTCTTGTAATGAAACGCTGGGAATATTTAATGTCACTTTATAATATTAAGAAAAATTACCATAGTAAATAAATACTTGATTTACATTATGTTACGCTCTAATTACGCTCCAGTGCAAACTAAACTTAAGCTAATTGGCCACACATCAAACTCAAAACATCAAATCAATAATTTATATATTTGTAAGGCCACTAGAATAAAATAAATTATTTTCAATATAAATAAAATACAAATAAATTATAATATGGTCCAAGTTTAAGGCCTAAACTTCATAATTGAGTTTTTGGAACAATGTTTACCTCGAAGGGCCAAATAATCGTCTATATTAATTTCTGTGAGATTTAATGGTTAACATTTTAAACGGAGGAAAATATATAAATTGCATTTTATATTTAATTAAAATTTATTAACGAACTCAAAGGATCAAAAAACTTCAGTCCGAAATTTGAGTTTGTCGAACAATATAAAATTGTTGATCCTTTGAGGGCATTAATAAATTTTAATTACAGATAAAGTACAATTGGCCCTTCGTTTAAAATGTTAACCATTAAATCACACAGAAATTAATATAATATAAAACGCGTCGCATAGTGGTGGGAATGTAGTATCTCTCTGGCTTTCCTTTTCATTGCAATTCCGATCATGTAGCTCATCTCGAAAGAGAAATTAATAAAAAAAAAACATTTACATGAATGATCTTCGCCCTAAAAAGGCATAAAAACAAAACTCAAAAATCAGCTTGAGCCCGGCTGGGATTTGAACCCTGGTTCCCATGGCATCTGTTGGTATCCGGCGCCTTAGCGTTCAAAGCCACCTCCTTATCTTCCTAAGGTTGTATACCACTGAAGTAAAAAATATTGTAGTCTGTATGGAAAAAATCTGCTCTGAAAAGGAATGTTCTGGTGTGATGCCAAATGTCCGAACCTTGACACGGTTGAATTTAATTCGTAGATGCAATTTCGCAACAATAGTCGACATAAATACAACTTATTAAGTAAAGGCATTTGTAAGTCACCTTGCCCAATATGCCTGATGAGCCGCTTAACCAACGGCGAAACGCGTCGCATAGTGGTGGGAATGTAGTATCTCTCTGGCTTTCCTTTTCATTGCAATTCCGATCATGTAGCTCATCTCGAAAGAGAAATTAATAAAAAAAGATTATTTGATCCTTCGAGGTCAACATAGTTCTAAAAAATCACTTACTATGTAATTCCATGAATACGACATTTAATATTTGGTCCTAAATTTATATTTTACAAATGAAACTTATATCTGGGTCTTCAAGGAAGATAGAAAACTGAATGGAAAGATGACATTAATGAAACTTAATTATTTGGTAGAGTATTTCTGATTCGAAGGACCAATTTCATATTCGATCCTTCGAGGCAACAGATATTTTGATAGAATTATTACACTGTGGTATTTAATGAATATTTTATATATTATTTGGTCCTTCGTTTCAGATTATATTGTATGAATCTGAATTAAATTCAATAAAAATACTATTTGGTCCTTCGAGGTCAAAAAGTTCCCAAAAAAGGACATACTCAACAATTTAGTTGATATTTTGTCTTAGAATATAGATTGGAAGAAAAAATAGATATTTGGTCCTTCGAGGCCACATAGGGCAAAATTATGGGAAATATAAATGAGATCATTACAAATAAAAGTACGTTTACATTGTATGAATTTTAATTAAATTCACTAAAAATACTATTTGGTCCTTCGAGGTCAAAAAGTTCCCAAAATAGGACATATTTTGTCTTAGAATTTAGATTGGAAAAAAATGGATATTAGGTCCTTCGGGACCACATAGAGAAATAATTATAGGAAATATAAATGAGATGATTACAAATAAAAGTACGTTTACACTGTACCGGATTTGGTTAATCCAGTGGGTTTAAATTGTCAATTACTTTGAATATATGTCAAATAAATCCTCATAAACTGGGTTAACCCGGTAAAAAGTTCTAATGTAAATGTTGTTAATAGTTGGTCCTTCGATTATATTTTTAAAAATTAATTTAAATATTTTTTGGGGGTTCCGAAATTCTAAATTGTAGCAAAAAAACGTTCCATACTAAATCATTTCAAGAAACTGTTACTAGGTGTCTGTTTTAAAACTATAAGTATAATATGGCCCTTCGAGATCCGAAATCAAGAATTGTCTTACAATTATCATATCTTAAATAAATTCTATGTAAAATTCTGATATCAGATAAACCTTACATTCAGATTCTAATATAATTAAGTATATATAAAATTAAAGTAAATTAAAATGATGTTCCTTCGATATCAGAACTGAATAGCTATCAAATAATTGGTCCTTCGATCCCACCATTTAGTTTAAAATTAACTTATTTGAACTGATATTTGTTTTTAAGTGTCTGATTCGGAAATTTAATTAATATATGGTCCTACGAGATCCGAAATCAAGAATTTTCTTATAAGCATCGTATCTTAAATAATTTTAATTAAAAATCTGTTATTAGTTAAACCTTAGAGATAGATTTTAATACGATTATGTATATTTAAAATGAAAGTGATTTAAAATGGTGGTCCTTCGAGATGAGAAGTGTATAGCTATCAAATGATTGGTCCTTCGACGCCGTCATTTGGTTTAAAATGAACTTATTTGAATTTTAAAATCACAGATTTTAACTAAGAAACTGTAATTGATATTTGCTGGCAGCTGGCAATATAAGTATAATGTGGTCCTTCGAGATCTGAAATCATGAATTGTCTTATAAAAATCGTATCGCAAATAATTTTAAGTGAAAATCTGTTGTTAGTTAAACCTTAGAGAGAGAGAGAGTTTCGAATGCAATTAAGTATATTTAAAATGAAAGTAAATTAAAATGGTGGTCCTTCGAGATCAGAGGCTATCAAATAATTGGTCCTTCGACCCCGTCATTTAGTTTAAAATGAACTTATTTGAATTTTAAAATCATATATTTTTAGTAAGACTGTAGTTGATATTTGCTGCTAGCTGCCTGGTTCAGAAATATAAGTATAATATGGTCCTTCGAGGTCCGGAATCAATAAATTAAGTGAAATTCTGCTAATAGTTAAATCTTAAAGGCGGATTCTAATATAATTAAGTATATTTAAAAAAATGAAAGTAAATTAAAATGGTGGTCCTTCGAGATCAGAAGTGTATAGCTATCAAAATAATTGGTCCTTCGATCCCACATTTTTAATTATTTATCAAAAGATTTCTGTTTTTGATGGTCCTTCGAGATCAGAAGTGTATAACTATAAAATAATTGGTTCTTCGATCCCACAATTTTTATTATTTATCGATAGATTTATATTTTTATGGCATTTGGAGGGTGCTTTCATTGCGGTGTCCAGTTCATTCTTGTATGCTTTTGAGCCAGGAAGATCCTCGTCACTCTTACGGCTTCGTCTTTAAATGTTAGTTTGGAGAAGGCATGAAAAGTAGCCTCATTATGTGACTGTTTACAGTAAAGAAATCAGTCAATGAGATCCTTAAAATTCGCCGATAGATTCATATTTCGAATTAATTTAGTTATCGTTTTAATCTACAGCTTTCAAATTTCATGTAACATTTTACAAATCGTATTTTTGTGGTAAGACTTAATTAGAAATACGCGTGACAGTTGAATAGGCAATAATCACTGCGAAGAGATAAATGTGTTAATTGTCTGTAGAGTAAAGATATCACACTTCACTTTATTGTGGATTTTTCTAAACTAGCCTCTGATTTTGTTTGTTTGCCCATAATTATCGCATGTTGACACATTTATTCATGCTCATTTAAACAAACAATTTGTGGCAAATACTTAACATGTTAATGATGAGTTAAAAAACAAACAAATATGTTTGTTTTTTTTCAAATTTCTTTACGAAAAGTGTTAAAGTAAAGTAAATAATAGCTGGCGAAATCAGATAAAGGGTTCGAAAAGATAAACTACACATTTTGCGTCATTAATATGAAGATTGTCATTGACCTTCCGCAATTAGTTTTACTGTCAAAAGATTAGTATTGTCATTTGCCATACGTACAAATTTAAGTTTCTCCACATTTCATTCTTGTTTTTATTCTGCTTTTTGATGAATTAAGGGGGAAACACACATACGAGGATTCAGGTCAGACATGTTAAGTTGGCTTTGTATGAAATGTCAGTTTATAAAGGAATATCAGAGTCAAACTTGAATTTGGACGCCTTTCACCTTTATTTAATTACTATAAAAGAAGCCAACTGAACATGCCAATCCTAAAGTCCTCTTATGAGTTTCTCCCTTTAGATTCCTCTTGCATAAAATTGATTTCCTACAATTATCATCAAAATGTTTACCGTTTGCCATACGCCTTAATACAAGTAACACCTCGTAGTTTCAAATGTCATTTGACATACGTGAACATTTAAGTTTCCCCCACATTTATTTCAGACAATAAGGTCTCTGTTTATTATGCCATACGCCTTACGGCAAGTACCACCCCATCATCTAATCTCATCTTACACTTTGAGTCATGCTTTGCTTGTTTTGAATCACAACACATAATACATCGTTATCAGCCGTCAATAATCATGACGTTGCGCCATAATTTGACCGTTAGTTCAACATAAAATAAATAAGTTCTTAGTGACGATTATTTCGTGACTCGGTACATGTGACTTGGATTTTTGTTTTGGGAGATAAGAAGATGACAACAAGACGTCGTTGAAAGCGGACCAAACCATGTGCTCAAAGAGATTATCATCACAAAGCTAGTTTGTTTACGAATAATCGAAAATATGTGATAGCAATAATATGTTTCTTATCATTTTTATGGCGGGAGAGGGTGGTGAACTAGAAACAAAATGTTAAAGGGGGTAAATTATAATTGGAACTGGGAAAAATTGGAACAACAATTTTGTTTTTCTTTTAATTCATGAAATGAATATAAAATAAAAATTTTAATAATAGGAAATAGGAATTTTAATTTTGATTCTAGGCTTGAAAGTATAATTTTTATCTGGCCGAAGGACCAAATTCTGTGTTATTATATATTATTTTTGTATGTGCCTTTGCTAAAGCGGAATTTTAGTTATTTTTTCCATATAATTTTTGGTTATTGAAATTTTTTATGAATCTTAGCACGAATTGAATCTGTATCGTTGTAGAGTTGGACAATCTAGTTCACGGAGGGGATCGATCTTTCAATTTCCTTTCTTTTTAAAGGAACTATTTTCTTAATACAGTTCCTTTGATCCATATAGTTCCGACTCCTAGATTGTTTCTTTGAATCTTTCTCTCTCTCTCTTTCATTGTTCTTTTTATTCCAAAAAAGGAACGAGATCAAAAAAAAAAAAAAAAAACAACATTAAATAAAGAGCTGGAACTAGTTCCGATCGTTCCTTTCTCGGAATAGTTCCAATGAACTAGTTCGTTTCCGAACTAGCCAACTTTACATCGTTGTAAAAATTTGTATTAAAATTTTCTTTAAATCTAAAAACATCTTTAAAAAAGTATACCTCTTTAAAGACTTTAGTGGAGTTTTTTTATTGACTCGAAGGACCAATTTCGATGCTTTGGAAAATTTATTGATATGTTGATTTTAAACTAGTTTTTAATGTCTGTAGTCAAATAAGAGCTGTGAGAAAATTCTACAATACCCATTAGAGTCTAAATATTTTAAAAATACGCCTTTTGATTAAAATATGATTTGTATTTCGGACCCTTAGATCCCAAAAGCCATAACAAAACGTAGACAATAAAATTTACCAATCGAAGGACCAATCTCCAACTGCATCAGCATATTTACAATGCATCGTTTGAAATTTTCTCTCTCCACCTCTCTTCATCTCATCCGTATTTAACATCCTCTCTCTTACTCCCACATAAGGTTCAACAATCAATCATATTTACCGGGTAATAAATAACCAGATTTAATTTCGTTCATGTTTACATGAGTTGTAATGGCTTATCTCCCTCTCTCTCTATCTCTCTCACTCTCTTTTAAACACTTCTACAAAAGTTGGAATGTTGAAAATCCTTTAAACTACCATAAATCATAACCCAAATCAACATCCCTGCATTCCTTTGGGAAAAAAGGGAAAACGCACACACACCGAATAAAATGACAAAATATTACACTACCGGATTGTAGACAGAAATCATGGACCAACAAACCCTCGCCCAACAGTTTGTTGTTCGCTTAAATTCAATTTATTATAAAATTTTGCCACTTCAGCACAAAATTGACTGAGGAATTCATGGGAGTAGAATTGTTGTCTAGCAGGAAATAGACAATAATTGTGGGCCCGCAATTTTACCAAATTGTGGGGTGACAAAAGAGTTCATTGGACAAATATATTTGGTTAGCGAGTGCATATAAATGTCATAATATGATAAATAAAACGGGCAGGTTAGGGTCGCCGGACTAGGGGATGCAATAAATTAATTAAATTTAATAAATATTATCACAATGTAAGAGTGAAGAGAGGTCACAATGCAGCATGATTTGGTCCTTCGATGTAATAGGAAAGGTTTTACAGTTGATTGTGATTTTTTGGTCCTTCGAGCTTGAATTCCATCATTGGTCTGAGATTATTTATTCTGCTAATCATTTGGTCGTTCGATGTTAAAATTGTACTGTACTAATTTCTGTATTTTTTTTGGTCCTTCGAGCCTAGATATAGCTTCTTAAACTATAAATGATTGATGACTATTGTGAAAGGCATTTGGTCCTTCGATGTAATAATAAATTCTAAGTGAAGGTATTTTTTGGTCCTTCGACCATTGGATTAATTCGAGGTAATAATAAATTCTTTATATTTTAAGTGTTGGCATTTTTTGGTCCTTCGGCCATTGGATTAATTCGCTTACTAGGGATTTGGTCCTTCGACATTTTTTGAAATTGAAAATTTTAGGCCCTTCGACCTTTGGGTCATCATTAGTTTGAGGTTTATTGGTGCGATAGGGTTTATTCCTTCGAGTTGATATGATTTTTGGAGCTCCGATCCAAAATATGCTTTCAAACTAGAAAAATCTATTTAGTTCTATGCTTTTGACACATTTGGTCTTTTAGAAATCTAACCGATGATAATTTTATAGTTCTTCGAATTCCAAAACTTGTCTTTTGATCTTCGGACCAATGTAAATCTGCAAAAAGTAACAGTAACAAGAAAACACAATGATACATTATTTGCCAGAGACATTTAGTCCTTCGAGGTCATAAGAAAACGTCTAAAATGTAACTGATGGAACATTTTTGGTCCTTCGACCTGATGGAGATCTCGATGGTTTCAGATTTATTAGTATTTCAGGCATTTGGCCCTTCGAGGTAAATGAAAAACATTTTAAATGTAATTGTTTTCATATTTTTTGTTCTTATGAGAGAATGCCGAAAAATCTAATTATTGATATGTGTTTGGTCCTTCGACCATTGTTGGAGATCTCGTTGGTTTGAGATGTATTAGTATTTCAGGCATTTGGTCATTCGAGGAGAAAAATCTAATTAATACTAGATTTTTTGCCATTCGACCCAAAATATTGGCTTCCAAAATTTGTCTTTCGACATTCGAACGAAAATTTGATTGAATTAAAAAAAAAATCGTCTTTTTTAGAGTTATTTGGTCCTTCGAACCTTTTTTGGTCTTTAGACCATCACTAGTTTGAAATTGATTCGTATTTTAGGGATTTGGTCTTTCGAGGTGAAAAGAAAACTCTTAAATTCTACATATTGCTTTATTTTTTGGTCCTTCGATACCAAATATGGCTTTCAAAACTGGTCTTTCGACCTTCCCACTATCATTAGTTTGAGATTGGTTTGTTAGGAATTTGGTCCTTCGTGGTGAATTGAAAACATTTAAAATCTGATTCTCTATATGTATATTTTTGGTCCTTATATTCAAAGTCGTTTTGGTTAAGGGCATTTGGTCCTTTGAGATGAGAGAAAATTGAAATCACTGAAATAAAAAATATAATTGTTGCTATGTTGATTGGTTCTTCGACCTGATTGACATCTCATTGGTATGAGATTTATTAGCGTTTTAAGCATTTGGTCCTTCGAGAAGAAAACATTAAAAATCTAATTATTGTTAGGTTTTTGTGCCTTCGATAAGAAGCTTTAAAAATTTAAATAATTGAACATTTTTGTTCCTTCGAACTTTCGTTGAAATCTATTTGATTTGAGATTTATTAGTATTTCAGGCATTTGGTCCTTCGAGGGGAAGTGCAAGCGGTTAAAGTCCAATTATTGTATTTTTTGCCCTTCGTTCCCAGAAATGTGGCTCTTAAAACTGGCTCTTTATGCAAAACATCTATAGTCAGGTTATTGCTATTTTGTTTGGTCCTTCGACCTGAAATACGTCAACCAAATTTGATCTTTCGACCGAGATTTTTTGGTATGTTAGTTGTTTTTACTCCTTCCAACTTTCTTTAAGATCTCTTTGGTTTGAAAGTTATTAGTATTTCAGTTATTTAATCCTTCGAGGTGAAAAAAAACCGTTTAGGATGCAATTATTCAATTTTTTTTTGCCTTCGAACCCATAATGTGGCTCTCAAACCTGGCTATTCTGTCAAAACTTTTAAAATCCGGTTATTGTTATGTTCTTTGGTCCTTCGACCTGAAATACGACTTCCAAATTAGATATTTCCGCCTTCGCGCCACCATAAGTCCGAGATTGGTTGGTGTGTTAGTAATTTTGGTTCTTCGAGGCAAGAAGAAAACATTTCAATTCTAATTGTTGACAAGGTTTTTGGTCCTTCGACTAAGAAGTTGGCTTCGAAAACCAACAAGGCCTCATTTACAACATTTAAAGCTTTTATGGCTTCTAAATGTGGTCTTACGACCTTCGCATCATCATTAGTCCGATATTGGTTGGCGTGTTAGAAATTTTGGTACTTCGTGGCGAAAAGAAAACAATGTAAACCTAATTGTTTATAAGTTTTTTGGTCCTTCGACTAAGAAGTTGGCTTCCTAACACATCAATTCTTCCTCTACAAATTTTAAAGCTATTGCGAAAGAAATTTATGTAGCATTCTTCTTTCTTTTATTCTTAAATATTTGCCATATGTCGAAATTTATAAAATGAATTTGGTTCCTCGTTCTTACCTTCCCTGCAAAGTCTCAAGTAGGTATTTCCGCACCAGCAAAAAAAGTGAAAGGCAAAGAAAAGCTACTCAAAATGTCTGCTGCCATCAATGAGGAGGAATCAGAGTAAATAAACTTAACGCTTATGCGAATGGTTGTTTGAAGTGCTTGTAAATATAATACGCATGAATTGTTGTTCGAGATGGTGAGCGATTCAAGGTTAGGTGGAGGTATACTTAAAGGCAGAGAAGCTATATGGAGAATACTACCAAGTTGAGAACGGTATTGAATAATAACACTTAAGGGTGGTGTAATGCGTCGATAATTTGTGTATCTTGAGCGGATGATGATTTCACAATAGATTCGGAAGCTGTAATTTTATTTTCATGTTAAAAAAAGTATTGGACATTTTTATTGCCGCAATGAATATTTTCTTCTGGACCACAGAAGGTTACAAGCTATTAATATTTATAAGTTAAATAAATAACATATATAGCTCTATCGAAGAATTGGTTTTCTTGCCCGAATCCCTCATTTTCTTTCTTTGGGAACTCCATAACATTTAATAATCTCCAAATATCCTGACAATCAAATAATGATTTGCCCATGAAACTTTCTCCGAATTTTTCCTTATCATGTTGAGACTCAACACAAATACAAAATTAGATGTAATCTCCAGCCATCTCCTTGGTTCCCGTTTTTTTTCTCTGTGTTTGTCTCCTGACATTTGACAATTGCGTTTCATGTGACACTTTGATGTTTCCACACATATTGCCATGGGGGACGAATTGCTCCAAACACCAAGCCTTTGTCTGCTGACTATGTAGTAATGACGAAGACACCAAGGATTTTTTTGTTTGTACATAAAGTAGCTGTCCTTTTGCCATGTTAATTTTATTCCTCCGTCCTCCATTTCCCCCCTGGGAAAACAGCAAATTGTCATATGGTGATGGGTTTGGCAACCATAATATTTCCATAGAGTATTAAGTAAGGCACGGAAAACCAGGAGAAAGATATTCTTGTGCAAGATAATTTGAACCCTTTTGGCGGTCAAGTATCATAGCAGAGAAAAAATAAAACCAACAAACCAAAAAGTAAAATGAAATAAAAAGAAAAAAAAATCGAAGAGAGGGTGAAAGGCATGAGGAGAATTGGAAAATTGGCAGGCTACCAAACCAGCAGAGGTTGCTTGTTGTCAGTCACCACAGCAAACAGCTGTGTCAGGTTTTTCCTTCTACCGCAATGCTTGAAGTACTTTGAAGCTTCTTAGAAGATTTGGAAAATAGAGATAGAAATCTCCCACACCACATCCAAACACAGCATTAAAGGATTTGTCAACAAAGACTTTAATTGTAGCATAAATACACGGAAGAGAGACAGAGAAAGAGGTGGGAAGGATATGAGAGCAATATAAAATAGTTTTAAATATTATAAGGTTTACATGAAGCAGAATTCGTAATTGGTCCTTCGAGCGCGTCAAATTTAAATATAAATTAAGTTTGACATGTAAAATGACAATTTTGAAAGTGAATGTTACTTAAATATTACTTTTAACCTCGAAGAACCATTAGAAAATAACAAAATATATAAAATATTTTACAGTCGAAGGACCAATTGTCATAGCCATTAGTATTTATATCTAGAAATGAAATGAATCTATTTTCAAAATAAAACTTTGAGTCGAAGGACCAAAATTCATAAAATGCCTAAAACATTTTACCAAAACAACCGAAAGATCTTAAACAACTTCAGAATGTATGTTTAAGGAATTATATAAAAAACATAATGTCAATATGAAATCTCTAAGTCCAAACACAAAAATTCAAAACAATTATATTAAAAATCCATAGCAATTTGTTTTCCATTCTTTCCAACTTTTTTTAAATGGTAACAAATAACTTCGAAAAGAAATCGAACTGCTTTCAAACATGTCTACAAAAAGTTAAAAAGAAAAAAACACGATCTTTAAGTCGAAGGACCAAAATTCAAAACAGTTCATGATCACGATTTATTGATTGCATCGTTTTGAGGCACTAGAAGAGGGTTAAACAATTGCAATAAACTAATATGAGAAAAAATCTTAATGTCGAAGGACCATATTTCAAAATCATTCATGCTCATTTGCATGACTATTTTCTATCCAAACCGTATTGTGGGCTTTTATAAGTATAGCCGATAGTTATAGACATTAGTATTTACGTCTAGAAACGAAAAAAACAAAATTTTCAAAATAAAACTTTAAATCGAAGGACCAAAATGCATAATCAAAATATATTCAAATAATTTTAAAGTGAAACAATAGCAATCGTCAATTATTAACCTTAGTTCCAGTGCTCTTGAATTGCTTTCAAGTTTGGTAAGACAAATTATAACAAAAAATAATTAAACGAAGGACCAAATTCCCAAGCAATATATGGAAACTACCTTCGAGTGCATTTGGTCCTTCGAGGTAATATGATAACTTTTAATGTGTTACTGATGTTACGTTTATGTTCTTTAGTTTTTGGATCATATTTAGTTCGAGTGGTTTAGGCTCGATGTTAAGAGAAATCATTAAAAATATAATTAGTGCTAAGTTTTTTGTCCTTCGACCCCAAAATGTGGCTTCCAAAAATGATCTTTCGATCTTCGGACCAAAACCTATTTAATTTCAATAAAGTAAGAGCAAAGAGAGTTCAAAATCCAACATGATTTGTGCACTTGGTCCTTCGAGGTAATAAAAGCAACTTTAAAAATTTAATTAAAATTTTTTTGGTCCTTCGACCTATGGATAAACATTGGGCTGGTTAGTTATTTGGTTCTTCGTGGTGAAAATATCACATATAAAATCGTTCAAAGTAGTTCAAATAAATTATTTATGTAAAATACTTAGTGAGAGCATTTGGTCCTTCGAGCTGCAAAAACAATTTAAATTTTACTGATATTATTATATTTGTTAGTTCTTTGGTCGATCTTTAGGTTCCAGGTTAATAGAAGACATTTAAAATATATTTATTTTTGTAAGTTATTGGTCCTTCGAAGCCAAAATATGGCTTCCAAAACAATGGTCCTTCGATCTACTGACCAAAACATTCTTAATTCCAGTTAAATAATAGCAAGTGAGTTCACAATGCAACATGATTTGTGCACCTGCTCCTATGAGGTGATAAGGGAACTTTTAAAATATAACTGATAGCACATTTTTGGTCCTTCGACCTTTGGGTTGAGATTAGTGCCTTTTTGGCCCTGCGTTAAGTGGCCCACACACGTCAAACATGTGCGTTCGATCGGTGTGAATCGAAGCAATGTTTGACGTGTGTGGTACGGTGTTCACACCGATTTGCCGGTGCGCACACCGATCGAAAGAAATTAAAAATTTTTAATTTTTCGTTGTGCGACGCGCACATGTTTGACGTCTGTGGCCTGGTGTGTGGATATTTTCTCATTTGTTGAGAAACTTCGTGGAGTGCGGATCAGCGGACAAATGCAATACATATGTATTTGGAAGATTTTTTGATGTTTTTACACATATTCTACTGTGTGGCAAATAAAAATAGTTTTCCCGGAATAAAATAAAAGTATTTAATACATTTATATTAAATAAAAATATTTCGTCTGTTTTCCGTCATCACTATCGCGGTCCATCTTCACGCTTCAAAAATAAATATGAAATGAAGTTTAATGGATCCGTTTGGCGTGTGTGGGCTAGGAGCTTCACACCGATCGAACGCACATGTTTGAGGTGTGTGGCCCACTTTAGGTATTTTGTTCTTCGAGGTGAAAATATCACATTTGAAATCTTTTGAAGTAGTTCAAAAAAATTATAAAAATAAATCAATTAAACGAATATTGCTTCGGACCATTTTCCGCAAGCAATCTATGTAAAATACTTGGCGTTTTTAAAATTTTACTGATATTACTTTTATATTCTTTATTTTTTGGAGCATCTTTAGATTGGAGGCTAATAGAAAACATTTAATATATATATTTTTTTTGTAAGTTATTGGTCTTTCGAGCCCAAAGCGTGGCTTACAAAAATGGTCCTTCGACCTACGGACCAAAACATATTTAATTTAATTGAAATAAGAGCAAAGAGAATCCACAGTGCAACATGATTTGACCACTTGGTGCTTCGAGGTAATAAGAAAACTTTTAAGATTTTATTTATCGTACTTTTTTGGCCTTTCGACCTTTGAAATATCATTAGGTTGAGATTATTTCGTTAGGTATTTGGTTCTTCGAGGTGAAAGGAATCTAATTATTTTTATATTAGTTGGCCATTCGAAATCAAACCGTGACTTCCTGCGCTGGCATCAGCTCGAAGGATCATCATTTTTGTCAAATTAATTTTCAAACTTACAAAATCATGAAAAATATATTTTTTGGTCCTTCGACTTTAAGTTTTTGGTCCTTCGAGTTGAAAAGATTTTTAAAATGTAATTATTGCTATGTTTGTTGGCCCTTCGACATCAAAAATAGCTTTCTGTGCTGTGCTGGCCCGAAGGTTCATCATTTCTTCAGTTGAATTTTAAAACTAAAAAATTATGAAAATTATTCACCTCGAAGGACCATTTTCCACCACTTTCAAATGTTATTCCATGGCAATTTGCCCTCATCAATCTCTTCTTTTAAAGTAAATTTCTAAGCAATTTATCTTTGCACAACAATCAGGTCTTGATTCTGAGAAGAAAATAAACACAAGACAAAGAATGATTTGGCATAATTTTTTTTGAGGTTAAGTTCAAAGTGTTTCAAGAGATACCTGATGATAGGCTCTGTTTGCAAATGAATGCAGTTTGTAGTGAATGGTCGTGGTTGTGATGATGATGATCATAACACAAATAGTGGTTCAAGAGCTTTTGTATAAATAAAATTTCAAAAATAAATATTTTGATGCCGTTGTTGACATAACAATGAGTTGGCAAAAAAATTGAAGCAGATTTTTTAAAAAGACTTTTGGAAAATGCTAAAAGTTTGTAAGTAGGATTTTAAAATGTTTTGACGTTAAAATGGTCATGGTTTTTGAGGAGGGGAGGAATGAGAGGTGGAGGTAAATCAACCTGGAAATGACTTTGGAGACTGTAGATGAAATTCAATGCTATACGAGGAAGCCTTACTTTAGAATAGGCTTCATCGCATTGTCGAAGGACCAAAATTCTAAACAACTATATTCAAAAACCATAGTAATTTTGAGTTCTTCCTAACTTCTTCCAGACGTTTATGAAATAGTACTAAATCGAATTGCTTCCAAACTTGTCAACGAAAAGTTAAAAAGAAACAAACCCCGATCATGAAGTCGAAGGACCATATTTCAAAACCATTCATTACCTGCTGACCTTCCATAGGAAGAATAATAGATGCAGCTCTTCTACAGGAAGAAGAATACCTGCAAATCTTCTACACGAAGAAGAATACATACAGCTCTCCTATATGTATGAAAATACCTCCAGCTTTCTTATAGAAAGCAAATTACATGCAGCTCTCCTATAGGAAGAAGAATACCTGCTGCTCTTCCATAGGAAGAATGAAACCTGCAGCTCTTCCACAGGAAGAAGAACAGCTGCAGCTCGCATCCCTATTTTTATGTTAGGAACTTGTATTGTGGGCTTGTAAAGTATTTTTGTTAGAAATATATCATTAGATAGATGGAAAATTGGGTTTTAATTTTGGTCCTTCGACTTAGTAGAGAAACAAAAATAACTTCTAGATACTACGGTACATTTTTCATAGTGATTGAAGAGAGATAGGGAAGGGCTTTTGTGGAAGTAACAGTAATCGAGAAGTGGTTTTTGTCTTGAATTTTGGTCCTTCAACCCAATTGTGAAAAATAAATTATAAGAAAATATTAAAATCTGTGGTCGAAGGACCAAATCAAAAACAATTTATTATGGCGAGAACAAACAATTTATATGGAGAGAGCCAACGAAGAGCATTCATTTGAGTAACAGTAACCGTGAAATGGTGTCTGTTTTGAATTTTGGTCCTTCGACCTAGTGGAGAGTAAAACGAATTTCAAAATACTATGCTCGAAGGACAAAATATGTTTATTGTAGCTGATGAATAGAGACAAAGGAGAGCTTTCATTGAAGTAACTGTAACCGATCAATGGTTTCTGTTTTGAAATTTGGTCCTTCGACCTAGAATTTTGTAAATCTGTGGTCGAATGACCTAATAAAAAATATTTGTTATAAAATTACGTGACAAGAAGGAGTGTTCGTAGAACAAATTACAAGCGAGAAATGTTTTATATTTGGAATTTTGGTCCTTCGATTTAATGGTTAAAATAAATTATATGAATTATTAAATTCGTTAGTCGAAGGACCAAATAAGAAATATTTACTATAGTGAATAAAGAGAGAAGAAAGAGCGTTCATAGGAGTAACTGTAGCCGAGGAATAGTTTCTGTTTTGGATTTTTGGTCCTTCGACCTAATAGAGAAAATAAATTATAAGGATTACTAAATGCTGTGGTCGAAGGACAAATGAAAGTGGATGAAGAGAGACAATAAAAAACTGGAGTAGAAACTAGATGGAATATATAAAGTCTGGGTTTTGATCTTCTTCAAGAAATGAATCAAGAGTGCAAAGAATAATTAGCCTTAAATGTTGGTCCTTCGATCTAATATAGACAAGAACTATCATCGACCAAAGTACAAATACAAAACAAATATTTTAGTTTATGACGAAAGACAAGAAAGATCCTTGTTAAGAGTAACAGAAATCCCGATATTGTTTTTGTTTTGAATTTGGTCCTTCGACCTAGTTGAAAAGAATAATTTGTAAATATTGTAGTCGAAGGACCAAATAAAAATATGTATTATACTATATAAAGAGACATAGGGAAGAGCTTTCCGCGGAAAAAAGTAACCCAGAAATTGTGTCTGTTTGAATTTTGGTCCTTCGACCTAATGGATATAGAAAATAATATATAAGAATTATTAAATGCTGTGGTCGAAGGACCAGAGGAAAAACACATTTTATTACTGGTTAATGCTGGAGCCAACAAAGAGAGTGTGAATGAATGGGAAATGGAATGAATATCCAAGGTATGGATGTTGCATCGTGTCCAGGAAAGGGTAGAATATTAGTCATTGATGTTTACTAAACATGATTTTCCAGCTTCCCGCTTTACTTCTTATGCAAGTCAACTTCATTTGAATGCTTCCTTTGAAAATATACAAAATTGAGCTTAAATTTGGTCCTTCGACCTAATATATCCATGGAATTACAGGTATTACTATCATCGACCAAAGTATCAATGAAATATGAAACAAGTATTTTAGTTTATGCCGAAAGACAAGAAAGAACCTTCGTAAAAGTAGCAGTAAACCAGATATGGTTTCTGTTTTGAATTTCGGTCCTTCGACCTAGTTGAAAAAAAAATAATTTGTAAATGTTGTGATCGAGGGACCAAATCAAAATATTTATTATAGTGTATAAAGAGATATAGGGAGGAACTTTCCGAGGAAAAAAAGTAACCCAGAAATTGTGTCTGTTTTGAATTTTGGTCCTTCGACCTAAGGGGATAGAAAATAATATATAAGAATTACTTAATGCTGTTGTCGAAGGACCAAATGAAGAGCGTGTGAAGGAATGGGAAATTGAATGAATATCCAAGCAGCAGCCAGGGTTGGGTAGAAAATTAGTCACTAATATTTTTGCTAAGCAAGATTTTTCCGCTTCTCTTTTAAACCTTGTGATAGTCAACCTTATCTGAATGAATTATTTCCCTTTGAAAAGATACAAAAACCCAGACGGGAATATTTGATGCTCATTTGTAATTGTTTATTTATTAACCCGTTTCTATTACTAATTCAAAAACTGAAGGGGTAAAGCATATCCGACATTCTATATATGAATGGAAAATTGTTAAAAAAAAGGATAATTTAATGTTTGTCTACGGGTGGGTAAACATTATTTCTTTGCTGAAAGTAGCAGACAAATGTGTTTCTTGTTGTGGGTGTCTAAAATTTCATTTCAGGAAAGTTCGTGAATCCAGATGCAGGGAGAACTTTGCTGGCAAACATTTATTCATATGTTTTGTTTAACTTTCATCGCAAAACGAAAGGGTTTTAATGTATCCTTGCATATCCTTCTTCCTTCCATGGCGTATGTTAATAACAATTAATGTATGGCTGGGGGAGAAGCAAACTCGAAGAGGAGTGAGACATCGCATCATCCGAAGAATAATGCCAGATCTCTTTTGTCATACACACACAGGATAATGTTTTATTGTTAGCACAAATTTTATTTTTCCTTTGTTGCTATTTATGCCACGTTGATCCTGTAGCAAAAAAAAAAAAACGACAGCAGCTTTTTGTTATTCTTGAACTGCTGGCTGGTGGTTATTGTTTACGCTTGGTGTTGTGTTACAAAAATAACAAATTTTTTGTTGCTGTGTTTCAAGCTTTTTTTGTATGTCTGTAAGTATATATGTTTGTCATACACATCATTAAAATTTTATGTCCTTTTAATATCCGCAGGATGTTAAGTCAGTGTATATGGCACCGCCTCCGCCAAAGAAACATAACTTTGGTGTTAGTGGTCGTGGGTGAGTGGTATGTGTAGCAGGAAATGTTGCCACTGTTTTTGAACAATTTCCTTTTTGTTGTTGTTATATTATTGTTTTCTTTGTAACAATTGTCAAGGTTCTTTTCCAGTCTTATTTGTGTGGAGAAGGCTAAGTAAAGCAAGGAAATTATAAAAACTGGAAAAAAATCTAAGTCGAAGGACCAATATTTAAGAGCCCACTTTGTGACCGCTTCTCTGTGAAGCTCTAAATGCTCTGGTCGAAGAAAAATGGAATGATCCGAGCGATGCTGAACCTTAGCGAAAATATATACAATAACTTTAGAAAGAAATGGTAAGGTCGAAGGACCAATTATTTAATCTGTAATTTTTCAAGGGTCAGAGAAGCTCCACGTGGCTTAAACGTATGACCAATGCTGTGGTCGAAGGACCAAATAAAAAAAAAATGAAAGAGACAATAAAAAACTCGAGTAGAGATTAGATGGAATGTAGAAAGTCTGGGTTTTGCAGTTTCTCCAGGAAAGGAATCTGGAGTACGAAGAACAATTAGTTTTAAATTTTGGTCCTTCGATACAATGGAGTAAATAGTAAGGTAGAAGGACCAATTACTTAATCTGTAACTTTTCAAGAGTCAGAGAACGTCCACGTAACAAAAGTCGTGTGACCAATGCTGTGGTCGAAGGACCAAATAAAAATAAAAGAAAAAGGAGACAATAAAATACTCGAGTAAAGACTAGATGGAATATAGATAGTCCGGCTTTTGCAGTTTCTCCAAGAAATGAATCAAAATTACGAAGAATAATTAATTTTAAATTTTGGTCCTTCGATCTAATTGCTAAATTCAAAGTATTAAATGTTTCGAACGTTGCAGAAGATTAATCAAATGGAATGCAATAGTTTCAGAAAGAAATAATAAGGTGGAAGGACCAAAATCTAACTCTTTATGGGTCCGTATCATTTCAGGAGTCTGAGAAGCTTCTCAGCTGATTTCAAACGTGACTGAAGATAAACAAATTGCGAAATCTTAAGGTCGAAGGACCAACATTCCCAAAAATTAAATGTTCCGGACGTTGCTGAATGTCAAACAAATTATATGCAATAGTTTCATAAAAAAATAGTAAGGTCGAAGGACCAAAATCTAACTCTTTATGAGTCCGTATCATTTCAGGAGTCTGAAAAGAATGTTTCGGACGTTGCTGAAGGTTAACCAAATTATATGTAATAGGTTCATAAAGAAGTAGTAAGGTCGAAGGACCAAAATGCAACTCTTTATGGGTCCGTATCATTTCAGGAGTTTGAGAAGAATGTTTCGGACGTTGCTGAAGGTTAACCAAATTATATGCAATAGTTTCAGAAAGAAATAGTAAGGTCGAAGGACCAAAATGTTACTCTTTATGATTTCATATCATTTCAAGAGTTTGAGAAGCTCTCAGCTGCTTTCAAACGTGACTGAAAATAAAATAGTGGTCAAATCTTAAAATCGTATGACCCAAATTCCATAAATTATATATTCCGAACGTAAACCTTCGGCTAATAAAATATTAACAATAGTAAGGTCGAAGAACCAAAATTATAAAAATTAAATGTTTCGGACGTTGCTGAAGGTTAACCAAATTATATGCAGTAGTTTCATAAAGAAATAGTAAGATCGAAGGACCAAAATGTAACTCTTTATGAGTTCGTATCATTGCAGGAGTATGAAAAGAATGTTCTGCATGTTGCTGAAAGTTAACCGAATTATATGCTATAGTTTCATAAATAAATAGTAAGGTCGAAGGACCAAAATGTGCTCTTTATGAGTTCGTATCATTTCAGGGGTCTGAGAAGCTCTTTGGCTGCTTTCAAACGCGACTGAAAATACAAATGTCCAAATCTTAAGATCGCATAACCCTAATTCAATAAATGAAATGTTCTGAACGTTATATACAATAGTTTCGGAAATAAATAAAAAGGTCGAAGGACCAAACTGAAATACCATAATACGCTCTTTATGAGTCGGTTTCATTTCAAGAGTCTGAGAAGCTTCTCTGCTGCATTCACATGTGCTCGAGGATAAAAACCTTTTTCCAATCTTATGGTCGAAGGACTAAATATAATAAAATGAAGTGTTCCGCACGTTGTTGAAGGTTAACAAAATTATATACAATATTTTCAAAAAGATACTAGAAATTGCATAACCAAACATGCTTAATATCGCATATTCTTCTACACTAACTACAAATCCTTGAAATAGTTACGAACAGTAATCCAAACATGGAAGAGAGACGTTTAAGGAAATATAATTCCTTCCTTAAAATATTTTTCAGATTTTGTATTCCAATTGAAGAATATAAGAATGGAAAATAATTTTAGTTAAATTTAAGCAACATTTTGGTCCTTCGACATAGTTATTTTCTCACATATGATTGCAAATTGGTGTTGCCATCCAATTAATTCATATTTTGAGAGATTATTGCTTAAATTTACCTATAATGTGTAGTAGTAGAAAACAAATGTAAATTGACTTCTCTGAATTGTTTGATGTTATGGTCCTTCGACGTTGAATGTAAGCCACATTTTTGGAGATTCAGGAATTGGTTTTTTTAGATGGTCTTTGGATACAAGTTCTAAGTGAAAATAAAAAATTAGAATTCATTAGATCTTCGTTGTTCAAATAAGTCCAAAATACGCCTTCTTTTTAGTTATTTGTCCCTTTAACCGGATTTAAAAGTTTTGAAATTTGGTCCTTCGTTTGCTAAGCTCACTTTGACGAACGTAAATTTGGTCCTTCGACGCAGTTATTTTTCATAGTATTAAATTTGTACTTTTATTTTAAATGTTCCCTCGATTTGGAGAAGTAAATACCTTCTAAATGGAATTTTTAGATTCTTCAATGCCTTGATCTCTGATTTTGGTCCTTCGTTGTCTTTATTAAGTGTTAAAGTCTTGTCATTCCGTAAATTGTATAACAGATATTTTAAAGATAAACAGAGCTCACAAAGTGTAATGATTTATTTGGACCCTTGCGAACATGTTCACGGTCAACGTTGAATGGAAATTATATTTTGGTCCTTCGACGAAGTTCCATTTTATAAATATAGCCATTTACAGAGACACTCGAAGGACCAAATATCAAAATCAATCATGTTCACATGTAACGTCTCCCAGAATTTTCCAATTCAACCTCATATCCGTGCATTTCTTGTTCGCATCGAACCACAAAAGCCACATTACAAGTGATTTTACACACCGCAACCGCAATTGTAACAAAACAGCGAAAAAGAAAAGAACACACAACACGTCGTTGTTTATTACAATAAAAATGTCATACATATTTGAAAGTTGACGGGATTTCCTGCAATACACATATTTTGGGGAGGAGAGATTACAAACAAAAATCTGACTGTCTACTTCTGGGTGTTATGCACAATAGAAAAAATACAATACGAATAAGAATAAGAAAGAAATTATAATAAAAAATGAGTGATGACATAGTCAGCGGGAACATAATAATTCTTCTCATACTTCTTATTGAAATCTCTTTCTATAGTAAACGAATTCTTGCTCTCTCATTCCTTAATATATAGTCATATAAAATTTAAATATAAATAAATTTTTTTGAGAATACCAATGCCGAAAAGTAGAAAAACATGAAATGCACATCATTTTTTTTTTTGGTGGCGAAATATTTATAGTTTTGTGAATCATCAAAGTCTTTGAGAATTTCGTACAATGTACACAAAAAATAATTTGCAATTGTTCTGTCATCACTTAACGCCACAATAATGTTGTTTGAAATATGAGGTTATTTTTATTTGTTGCTAAAATTAAAAGACAATGAAAACAATTATTTATGAGATTAATAAACAACGAGGTGTGAACATTTCATTACCAAACAAACATGAAACAATGTGTAATTGGTCCTTCGACTTGAAGAAGAAATTAAAAGTAATTGTAACGGGCAATATGGTCCTTCGACAGCAACAAATTATATTCTTATTTCTTGACGATATGTATAACATGTATATGATCATTATAAATGAGACCTATGCGGTCCAATATAAGCTTAGGAATGTAAATCAGATTTGGTCCTTCGACGTTGGTATTTTTAATTAATATTAAAATAATAAAGGTATTTTGAATGGTCCTTCGATTTGACAAAGTAAATGATATATAAATGCAATTTATAGGTTCTCCAATGATTCGATCTTAATTGTAAATCACATGTGCATTGCATTTGGTCCTTCAACGTAGTTATTTTTATTAATATTAAAATAATAACAATACATTAAATGGTCCTTCGATTTAGAGAAGTACATATTCTATACATCTCTAAATCGAAGGACCATTTATTATACTATTATTTTAATATTAATAAAAAATAGCTACAAGGAATTTCTAAGATATTCAATGCTTCGATCTCTATTGTAAATCACATTTTGGTCCTTCGATTGCAGTATTTTTTTACATTACTCATGGCGAAAATATCTATGGCCCTTGGACATGGAATGTGAGACACATTTTGGTCCTTCGACTTAGTACTTTGCATTAATACAACCAAGAATATAATACAAATCTCTATTCTGATTGAAAAACTTGTTATTTCAAGCAATAAAATGGTCCTTCGATATGGATAGCAATTACTATTCTATTTCCTTCGACTTAGTACTTCGCATTAATGCAGCCAAGAATATAATAGAAATTCTATCAAGAACTTCTGATTTCAAGCAATCAAATGGTCCTTCGATATGGATAGAAATCTCTATTCAGTTTGAATAAATTATTATTTCGGAAGAGTATTTTCAAAATTGTCTTTCGATATGTAAAAGTAAAAACTTCCGTTCTTTGCTGTTATGGTCATTCGACGTTAAATGTAAGTTACATATTGGTCCTTCGAGACGATTATATTTTTTAATATGAAAAATATAAATATAAGAAATCTATATTCTAATTCCACTACGTGATTCGTGTAATTATTTCCTAAATGGTCCTTCGATGTGAAGAATAAAAAACTGCTAATTGGTGGTTTTATCTTTCTTTGAAATTATGGTCCTTCGACGTTGAATTAGTGCCACATGTTGGTCCTTCGACGCAGTCATTTTAGTTAAATTTGATTATATCTGTATTCCGATTGAAAAGCATGAACTTTTCTAATTGCTCACACTAAATCGAAATACAAAAAAATGTTACTTAATGTTATTACAGTTCCTTGCAGTTATGGTCCTTCGATGTTGAGTTTAAGTCACATTTTGGTCCTTCGACATAGTTATTTTGGTAAATATGATTGACATCTCATGCAATTTGTTATTATTTTGAGCGATCATCTTGAAAATTTCTCCATGCATAGAAGTATAAAAAAAATGTAAATTGAATTTCCTACGCCTTCGGTTTTGTTCTGGTCCTTCGACGTTGAAGATGAGTCCCATTTTGGTCCCTCGCCATAGTTATTTCTTTTTTTAAATATGATAGATAATTGTATTACCAATCAATTAGTTCGTATTTTGAACGATAACTTCTAGAAAATTTCTTCCATGCATAGAAGTAAAAATAATGTAGGTTAAATTTCCTAATACTTTGGTCAGGTTATGGTTCTTAGACATTGAAGTTGAGTCAAATTTTGGTCCTTCGGAATAGTCATTTCTTTATTAAACATGACAGAAATTTATTTTACCATTCAATTAGTTTGAATTTTGAAAGATAAATATTTGAAAATTTCTTCGATGCATAGAATTAAAAATAATGCACATTGAATTTCCTAGGTCTTTAGTGTGGTTAATGGTCCTTCGACCTTGAATGCATATCACATTTTGGTGCTTCGGCATAGTTTTTTTAAATATTTTTTTTAGAGTTCTGTAGTCTAATTGAAGAATATGGAGATGGAAAATAATTTTCGTTGCAATTGTGATAGTTCTTCGATGTTATGGTCCTTCGGTATTTAATAGACGACACATTTTGGTCCTTCGACAAAGTTATTTTCTAAAATATGGCAGAAATCTACATTCAGATACAAATAATTGAAAATTTGGTGGATTATTGATATAATATGCCTTCGATATATAGAAGAAAAAACTAATGTAAGTTGAATCATTTCGTTATGGTCCTACGACGTTGAGTGTAAGCCACATTTTGGTCCTTCGACACAGTTATTTTTGTAAATATGATACGAAAACGTAATGAGATTTAGGAACTGGGTATTCTAAAAGATCTTTGGATACAAGTTATATGTGTAAATAAAATATATTTTGATCGTTCGTCCTTCGTGGCTGAAAATAAGTAATTTGTTCCTTTAATCGGGTTTCAAAGCTTTGGTCCTTCGATTGCTAAGCTCACTTTGAAGAATGTCAATTTGGTATTCTGGGTATTCTAAAAGATCTTTGGATACAAGGTAAATGTGTAAATAAAATATATTTTGATCTTTCGTCCTTCGTGGCTGAAAATAAGTAATTTGTTCCTTCAATCGGGTTTCAAAGCTTTGGTCCTTCGATTGCTAAGCTCACTTTGAAGAATGTCAATTTGGTCCTTCGAATCAGTTTTTTTCATAATATTAAAATGGTATTAGTATTTTGGTATGGTCCCCGACTTGGAGAAGGAAAGAACATGCCATTGAAATTTTGGAGTCTTCAATGATTCGATCTGTGATTTTGGTCCTTCGGTCCCCAACTTGGAGAAGGAAAGAACATGCCATTGAAATTTTGGAGTCTTCAATGATTCGATCTGTGATTTTGGTCCTTCGATTTCGTTATTAAGTGGTAAAGTCTTGCCATATTTTAATGATAAGCTAAGCTCACAAAGTGTAAAGGTTCTGTTGGTCCATTGCGAACATGTTTACTGTATTTTGACATTGAATGTAATTTATATTTTGGTCCTTCGACGAAGTTCTTTTTATAAATATAGACAAATATGCGTTTGATTTTTAATTTAGATTGACGATACCTCAATTAAAGAATGGACAAATTGTTCTACAATTTTCCATGTAATAAATTGTTGGTCCTTCGATTGCTTTAAATAAATACTTTAGTTATTCAATGCTTCGATCTCTGATTTTGGTCCTTCGATTTCGTTATTAAGTTTTAAAGTCTTGCCATTTCGTAAATTTAATAACTGATTTTTTAATGATAAGGTGAGCTCAAAAAGTGTAGTGATTCATTTGGTCTATTGCGAACATGTTTACGTCCTTTCGACGTTGAATTTATATTTTGGTCCTTCGACGAAGTTATTTTTCTAAATAAAAGCAAATATGTGTTTGATTTTTAATTTAGATGGAAAAAGTTGATACTTCAATTAACGAATGAACAAAATGTTCTTCTATTTCCATGGTAACATATATTTTTTGTCCTTTGAATGCCTTAAATTAATTCCCTACTTCTTCTATGCTTCGATCTCTGATTTTGGTCCTTCGATTTATTTCATGAATGTTAAAGTTTTGCCATTTCGAAAATTGTATATCAGATATTTTAATGATAAGCTGAGCTCACCGAGCGCTATGGACCAAAAGATTCATTTGGTCCATGGCGAAGATGTTCTCGGTGTTTGAGGTTGAATGTAATTAACATTTTGGTCCTTCGACGAAGTTCTTTTTATAAATATAGGCAATATGTGTTTGATGTTTAGTTAAGATTGAAGAAGTGAACAAACTGTTATGCGATTTTCAAGGTAATATATTAATGGTCCTTCGATTGCTTTAAATTAAATCGTAAGTTCTTCGGTATTGAACGTGTGACACATTTTGGTCCTTCGATTGAGTTCTTTTCTTTACAAAGTTTATAATCTTGATATTTCGTAAATTTTATAACAGATATAAAATTGATTGGTCCTTCGATTAGATGTTTTCTCTGCAGATGAGTGTATTAAGACCTTCCAAAACGAAAGCCAAATATCTGGTCCTTCTAGTAAGTATTTTTGAGGCAATTTTTTGCCATTTAAGTATGAAATTGTTTCCGAATATGCAGTGAAGGTCAACGTACTATATGGAGGGATAAAATTTAATTAAACTTTGTAACAAATTCTAAGAATGAGATCGATAGCTATATCGATAGCTTAGGCATTGATGTCGTCATATGATGCAAAAAATCCTCTTTTAAAAATTTGAAATTTGGTGTAAAATCGACCATTCTCGAATTTCAAAAAAAAAAAAACAGGATTGAAACAAAATTGATCGTAAAGCATGTGACACAATTTCTTTTGACAAAAAACTATAAAAATAATACAAAAAATTGCATTGTAGCATAACAGACATGTAAGCACTAATTATGCGGGCAATAGCACTTAGCAATTGCGCACACACATGAAATATTTTTCATAAACTGCCACTCCTGGGGTGAGACAAGGGGATTACGAAATGCCACCAAAAGAAAAACAAACAAAATATAACAATTTGTTGCAAAATGCTTGAGTTGCACTTACAGCAGTCTGTAAAAATAATAATCAAGTTCATTGCCTATTGACGGAATTGTTATTGTGGCGGAACAACTAAAACTATGAGCGAAGTGTTTTGGTTTTATTTTTGAGGGCATAGCAACTATGCTTAGCTGGAAGAATTTTTTAAAATTGGTGACAATGAAATTGTGTTCCAGAACTAAAATCACAAGGCGTAAAACTATTTACCAAGGCATGACATTCTTATAAATGAGGGGCTATAATTAAAAGCTCAAAGAAATTGGAAATTTCGGTCATGTATTTAGAGCCTCAATTAAGAGGAGAGAAATTCTCTCACCGCACACTTTCCCGATTTAGAATTGAAATAGGTCATAATGGTCACAATAAATGGTATTAAAATTGCTGCTCAGTGAGCTTCGAAGTTCCCAAGAAAACAAAAAATGCCTTTTGAGGAACTCTGCGAATGCCTTCCTCTATGTGTCATATTATAATTTTCATGCACTATGTGTGTCCCGCACTTGATTTATGTTCAATTAATTGCCCATTTAGGTGTCACAGCAATAGTTTATCCCCTCACCATTCACCCTTCACTCTCCCAGTACTAAAAGAAACCCAACAACAGCCCGAAGCTCTCATTCGTTTAGAACATTGGGTAGATAATTTTTTGTTGCCCTGTCACATTATCATATTATCCTTTCATTTTTATCAGCTATTATCCACTTTATTCAGCGTGACACTGTGTTGTCGTTGTGCGTACATTAACCCTTCTATAATTTTATTTGTTGAAGGGCTGAGTGGTCAGCTCTTCCTGATGGATGGACGGAGTGGTAGATGATTAAATGTTAGCGGAAGAAACCAGTTGGTGACTTTGTTGGAAAAAATTTCGTAATAAAAATAAAAAGAAGGTGTGGTTGGTCATTTTTTTTCCTTTTTTGACTTTCGGGATTATATTCTTCCTTTTGAGGTTATGAATGTGAGACATATAAGGACCGATTGGCACTCACTTTGTTGAATGTAAATCACATTTGGTCCTTCGACTCAATTATCTTTCTTAATATTAAAGTCGTAGTAGTATCTTAAGTGGTCCTTCGATTTGTATGCAAAGAAAATGTCGATTATAAATCACATCGAATATTGCTTTTGGTCCTTCGACTCCTGTTATTTTTATTAATATAAAAATAATAATAGTATATTTAAATTTTAATTCAATTTTAGGTTCTTGGTTGCATTATCCCAAATCACATTTTGGTCCTTCGATCACTTTGATGAATGTCAATTTGGTCCTTCGACACAAATATTTTCATTAATATTGAATTAGTGATAGAAGTTTAAATGGGATGCTTCGATTTTCATTGTAAATTACATTTTGGTCCTTCGACGCAGTTATTTTCATGAAAACTATCATCGTAATAGTATTTTAAATGGCCCATCGCTTGAGAGATGTAAATACCATGTAAACGAACCTTCTAGGTTCTTCAATGCTTCGATCGTCATTGTAAATCAAATTTGGTCCTTCGATTGCTAATTTCCCTTTGATGAATATAAGTTTGGTCCTTCGACGCTGTTATTTTTTATTAATATTCAATTAGGAGAAGTAAAAAATATATGTAAATGGAATTGCTTTAATGCCAATATTAAAATCATAGTCGTATTTTATGTGATACTTCGATTGGGAGAAGTTAACAATATTTAAATGGTATTATTAGACTTTTCAATGCTTCGTTCTTCATTGTAAATCACATTTTTGCTATGCTCACTTCGATGAATATAAATTTGGTCCTTCGCCTCAGTTAGTTTTATGAATATTAATACAATAACATTATTTTAAATAGTCTTTCGGTTAGAAGATGTTACGAGCATGCAAATCTGCCTTCAAACTTCTTCAATGCATGATGATCGATCACAATTTGATCCTTCAATTCCTTAGCTCATTTTGTTTAATGTACATTTGGTCCTTCGACGCAAATGTTGCTATTAAAATTTAAATTGTAGTAATATTATATATGATATAATATTATAAGGAACCTTTAGGTTCTTCAATGCCTCTATTTGCATTGTAAATCACATTTTCTTTCGATAGCTAAGCCCACTTTGATGAATGTAAATGTTGGTCCTTCGACGCAATTAATTTTATTAATATTGAATAAGTGGTGATATTTTAAATGTTCCTTTGATTTGGAGAAGTAAAGAATATGTAAATTGAACTTCTATGATCTTCGGTTCTTCTATCTTCATTGTAAACCACATTGTGGTCCTTCGATTTCTAGGCTCACTTTCATGAATGCAAATTTGGTCCTTCGACGCATTTATTTTTATTAATATTGAATTCGTAGTAGTTTTTTAATGCTTTATCGATTTGGAGCAGGAAATAATATTTAAATAAAATTTCCAGATTCTTTAATGCTTCAATCTTCACTGTAAATCACATTTTACTCCTTCAATTGATGAACTCAATGAAATGTTGGTCCTTCGACACGGTTATTTTTATTAATATGGAATTAGTGTCCGTTATTTTTAAATGGTCCTTAAATATGGAGAAGTAAAGATCATATAAAAAAAATTATAGGCAAAACCATGCTTCGAACTCCATTGCAAATCACATTTTGGGTCTTTGATTGGTCTGCTTAGCTTAATGAATGTAAATTTGGTCCTTCAACACAATATATTTTATTATTATTGAATTCATAGCAATTTAAATGATCTCTCGATTTGGAGCAGTAAATGATATTTTAATGGAATTTCCAAGTTCTCTAATGATGCGATCTTCATTGTAAACCACATGTTGGTCCTTCGATTGCAAAGTGCGCTTTGACAAAACTGAATTTGGTCCTTATTCTCAAATATTTTTTTATTAATATTATTTTAAATGGTCCTTAAAATCCATTAATGCTTTGATCTCCATTGTAAATCACATTTTGATCTTTCGATTTAATAATTAGTTTGCTTAACTCATTTCGAACATGTTTTATGGTCCTTCGATGTTGAGTTTAAGACACCTGAATGTAGTACGTACGTAATGTAGACAAAATTATAATAGGATTATCTATTCTGATTTTTGAACGAACATAAGGGTCCTTCGACATGGAGAAGTAAATACAATATAAGTTAAATTCTTCGTCTTATCAATGTTTGATGCAAGACACAATGTGGTCCTTCGATTAAAATATGTTTTTATTAATGCTAGAATAGAAACATCATGTTGAATGGTCCTTCTATTTCGGAAAGTATAAAATATGTAAATTAAATTTGTAGGTTTTTAATACTTCGATCATCATTGTACATCAAATTTGGCCCTTCGATTGATTTGATGAATGTAAATTTGGTCCTTCGACGTTGTAAGTTTTTTTTATTAATATTAAAATTAAATAGTTCTCAATTGGGAGAAGTAAAAAAAAATATGTAAACGGAATTGTTTCAATCTTCATTGTGAATCACATTTTCATTATAGCGTCGATTTGGAGAATTAAAGAGCAAGTAAATGGAGGTTTTTCCATATTTCGATACCCATTCACACACATTTTGGTCCTTCGATTGCTGTAATTTGTAATTTTTATTTAATTCGAATTTTTTTTTTGGCTATTCGACGTTGAGCGAAAGACACTTTTTGGTCCTTCGACCATATTCAGGCAGACAAGAGAATATGAAGAGGAAATCACTATTCCGATTGCAGAAGCCATTAAATGGTCCTTCGATGTAAGTAAATGGAATTTGTAGGGTTTTCCACACTTCGATCTCCATTCACACACATTTTTGGTCCTTCGATTGCTGTAATTTGTATTCTTTATTCATTTCGAGCATTTTATGGTCCTTCGGCGTTGAATGTAAGGCATATTTTTGGTCCTTCGATTTGATTCAGAAGCCATCAAATGGTATATATAATAATTTTTATTCAATTCGAAATTTTTTTATGGCTATTCGACGTTGAGCGAAAGACACTTTTTGGTCCTTCGACCATATTCTTGCAGACAAGAGAATATGGGAGAAATCTCTATTCCGTTTGCAGAAGCCATTAAATGGTCCTTCGATGTTAGTAAATGGAATTTGTAGGTTTTTCCACACTTCGATCTCCATTCACAGACATTTTTGGCCCTTCGATTGCTGTAATTTGTATTTTTTCATTTCGCACATTTTTTATGGTCCTTCGGCGTTGAATGTAAGGCATATTTTTGGTCCTTCGATTTGATTCAGAAGCCATCAAATGTTATGTATATCTATCTTAAAATGTATCTACGTCTTGTGGAACTTATCTATGACATCAAAAAGGTATCCTGATTATTCATGATTATCCAAATAAATTATTTATATAATGAATTTATATTATTTACCAGAAAACTACATAAATTAACTACATTATTTAAATAATGAAAAGATAATGACGATTATCTTCTTCTTGTTTTCTTATTATTCAACACAAATGTAAATAATTTACTTTTTGATGTATCTCTCCTCCCATGCCCTTTTTTTGTGCAGCAATTTAACATTTGTCTGTGTAAATGTGCATGCCCAAAGTCATTACTTGGTAATTGGTCGGCATTTTTTACCCCTTACAAACAACAAAACAGAACAACAACAAAACTGCCTTTAATTCTTGCCTTGCCTCGTTGTTGTTCGTGTGTGCATATATTTAGAAATAATTTGTAAAACCTCAAATTGTGGATTTTTATATGACCATCTTAAATTTTTATTATAGCCTCTGTCTTCGTGTCTGGTTAACCAGTTAGTCCTGGCTAAACAACTGTTGATGTTCTTCGGTTTTTTTGTTGATTTCTGTTGCAAGTATTTACTTGGCAAAGGTAAGAAAAGAAACAAAAAAACGAGAACTTGAATTTAATTTGAAATATTCTTCAAGGTGTTACAAATGTAATCAAAAAAGAGAACAAAAACAACAACACCACTAACAACTGCTTGTTTAGTTGTTGGCTATATAACAACACATAGCAAGCCAAGGAACACAACCAAAAGATGATTTAAGGCGGTTAAAGATACCCAACAACGCCTCAACATCGTAACCACAGAGCCGGGCAAGAGGTGCTCCACAAATGTGGCAAACAGACCCGATCGGCCAGACATTCTGGCACATCGAAAACAGCAACAACAACAACAACTAGCTGGCCGACAGACTGGCTAGCTGGCTGGCCGGCTGGCTGGCAGCAGCACACCTCATATGATTACAAATAACCAAGCATGTTGTTGTTTGTTTGTTTCATCATCACCGCCGACGACGACGACGTGGAGATTGCGCAGAAGCGCGAAACTCCATTATTTATGATGATAATGATGTGTGCGAAAACTTAATGAAACCTTTTAAAATATCAAGCCGACTGGCCAGCCAGCCAGCCAACAAGCTCCAACACTTGGCCAGCCAGCCAAGCTACCTCTTAACTCTTAAATCGTCCAGCATCCCATCCAATTTAAACACGGCAAACATGAAAACAACAAGGGCAAGAGAGAAATCCAAGAAAACGACAACAACAACAACAACAACATTGATGATGAACGTCGACGACAACAACAATAGGGAAAAAGTCCATAAACGCTTTTCATTAGCATCATTTTCTGGCGAATGCATTTATCGTGAGGTTCGCGAGACCGGCCCCTTAAGACAAAAATCCCTCCCATCCTCATCGGCAACAGCATCGGTGGAGTGGTAAATATCAAACAAGCAAAATAACAACAAGACCTGAAAAAATAACAACAACGTTTTTATTTCAATATTGTTGTTGTTGTTGCTATGTGCTCGGCAAATATGATTAAAGGCAAACGTTGATTTTTGGTCTTTGGTGTTAGCAGCAGCGGCAGCATCAACAACCAAGCCAAGCAGCCAGGCAAACGATCTCTTAAATATATGACCCATACTTAACATCTCTTTACATCGTATGCGGCAGCAGACTGGCTTGCTGATCTGGCCTGGATGCCGAACGGCCATCAAGCATAAAATTGGGATGTGAAACAGCAACAGCAACAACAACAAACCCAAAAGCTCAGTGGTTAAAGTTTTGGTGGTTTGGTCTTTAGCGGATCTCCATCCCTCCCTCCCACTTTTCTTGGTCTTGTTGGTCTTCTCCTCCGTTTGATTCCTGCTGATGGTTACTTATTTGTGTACCACCTCTTCAAACACATTAGTTAAGAAAATAAGTATATGTTTTCCAAAACAACAACAACAACATCTATAGCAATAACAAGGATGCGGTGAAGGTGAAGGAGGCGAAGCAGGAAGACCAACAAAGGCAGGCAATGAGCGCAAACAATCTGCATCAGCAAGCCAATTTGGGTTTTTGCTCCTAAACAACAACAACAACAACAAAAAACAAAAACTCAAAACAAAAACCTTCCGAACCCAGTAACGATGAAAATTACCACGTCAGCACATCCCTTCAACATGTGTTATGGTTTCCTTGTTTGGCTACAAGGAGACGAGTGATGCCTAGTTTGTTAAATGATAATGATGACGAACCTGATGACTATCTACGGGTTCGTTTTTTTTTTTTTTGCAAATAAGAGTTTCTTTGAAGAAAACAACCAACAACAACAAAAACACCAACAAAACTAATATTCCTACTCATATTTAAAGTAAATATGATAGGATATTTCAAGTACTTGAAGACTTATTATTTTCGAAATATCCTTTTTTATTGTCCTGCTCAATGCTTGCGATTACAGAACATATGGATCGCCTTTGAGTAAAAAAACCCACACATACTCAACGTTTTTTGTAACGTAATTTCCTAGAGCTTAGGTAGCGGCGTTTGGGAATGATGAGGCATAGCATCCTGGCGAAGTGTGTTCTATAAAAAGGATTTAAGGCACTTTTATAGAAGTTGTTATTCCAATCCATAAATTCTCTATATGAAGGCTCTAAGAGCATTCTAGAGCAAAGGCTATAAGTGCCTCCTATAGAAGAGGTTACTCAGCCAAAGTAGTACGGTCAGGTTGTTTTGTAATTCTCTCGGGTCGCATTGGAGCAAAGGAAATCCCCACATGTACAACGTATTTTCAATAACGTAATTATCCCTAGAGATTAGGTAGAAGGGTCGGGAATGAAGCTGTAAGAGACAGCTTCCGTGAAAAAAAGTCCCATAGAAAAGCCGGAACCGACGAAGAGCTCGTCCATATACTAATAGCATTCTGTAGATGGACTATAACCACCGTCAAGAGAAAGACTCTCACAATTGTCAGCAGGGAGGATCTAACCGCCTCCTATAGAAGAGGTTTATTAACCACACTAGGGTCAGGATGTACTGTAATCTTCTGACTTTAACTTTTCTTTTTTAGCCTACGGTCATTTCATTAATTCAAATCTTACATCAATTATGGGTTAAACGGCTTAAACCTAACTTACTTCATAACTTATCATGCACTTATTCAGCGCTTACTTTACCCTTAACAATGAGGATCTCAGTGTATGGTTCCAACTACAAGCTATGTCCCGACAAATAGAATAATTAAACGGGGCTGTGGAACACTTATAGCTAAAATGAAATTTTAAAACTAAATATATTTATAATACTTATATACTACCAGGTTCGGTATGAAGCTGGGAAGGATATAACACAGGCTCTTATAGAAGATAGTACTCTGCCATAAAATACGATATTCCGCAAGTATATCATCATTCTTTTGCTATACAGAAATATATTATTGGTTTTAGAGCCTTTGTGACATACCAAATATAACTGAAAATTTACAGAAAAACTTCGTGTGATGCCCACAGTTAAAATATAGAGAAACATTGAGGTATACTTCTTATGTCTTCGTTTACTATGCAGACAATTATGGACGTCTTCCGAGGGTCTCTGGCACCACCATTGGTATATATACATAGGGTCTCACTTCACCAAACAAACAAAAATTTGGGAAGCTGTCTTTGGTTATGTGTTAAGCAAATATAACAACAAATTTCCAGAGGGTATCCAATCCTCCGATCAACTTCGTTTGAATGCAGCAGGGAACTTTGATGTTTTCTTTTGCAATTCAATTATCATTCTAAGCCAAATTTTATTATATAAAGTAAATGTTAGGTCTTCTATTATCTCTGAAGACCATCGATATCTATGCTTTTTCGAAATCTTAGAAATTTGTGACTTCTGAGACATTTTTTTCTCGTCATTCAGACAATTTCTGTGATTCGTTTTAATACATCTATATTTTGTTACTACTCATAGAGGATTGTCATATGTTATGGAAGACCTTCGCAGCCCTCTTTACCTATACAAAATGTCTTTCTTCGCAATCTTCCTTTGCAGAAAACCTTTGAAAGTTGTGCAGAAGGCCTTCGATGTCTTCTATGAGTTAATATAATAAGCACAAGAGCTGTGAGGTTTTTTTTTTAACCACACATAAGCTTTAGGGGACATATTGCATTAAGTTCAAGATTTAAATCGCATAACACGTGTATTATTATTGGCTAATTTCCCGAAAATGTACGGTAGGCCTATATTGCCTTTGAGTCTTTCTTTTGAGATACAGAAAACCTATAACCATTCTCTGATGAAGAATATACTAGGACTGTGCAATCTTCTAGGATCTCCGGTCACTTCCTTGAAAACGGATTTTCCGTCGGAAAATTTTTGTTACTGTTCTGAAGACGTCGGAATCTAAAGGACGTTTGAAACCTTGTTCCTTGTGTAACCTTGCCTTACTATATAAACGAACCCTGAAAACTTCCTTTACCATATAACTTAACTTGTAGTAGGCGGAATACCTCCTGAAGTCTCATATACAATTTTAGATATACTCTGAACCCCTTCTGATGTCTTTTGTTACCAAATAGAGCAGCATTGAACCTTCAGATGACTTCCACTACTATATTTTTTGCAATCCTGGTTTGAAATGGCGTTATCGAAGAAGTGAGAAATGTTTAACTTTATTTATTGCCGTCGGAACATTTTTTGCCTCATTTTTGCTGTCAAAATTCTGAAGATTTCAAATGTCAATTACTTTAGAATTTTTTTTTTACATTAGAACTTTTTACTGGGTTAATCTACTTTATGAGGATTTATTTGACATATATGCAAACGAATTGACAATTGAAACCCACTGGGTTAACGAACTCCGGTTAAATATAAACGTACTATTAATCAAGTTGGCAAATCCAGAGATTTATATTTGTTGTATACCCTATGGAATTGATATTTGAGATCAAGTGAATTTCGTAAATCTAAACGTAAATCTGCGAAGTTCCGGAACGAACAATTTCATTTTAACAATCCCGAGAAAGGAACGATCGGAACTAGTTCCAGTTTTTCTAAGTAATATAGTTCATCTTTCTGATCTCGTTCCTTTTACTGATCTCATTCATTTACTCCCATGTTATATAGCTTCCGAATATTGTAATAGAAATTAATTAAAATTACCAAATTTTTTTTTTTTTAATTTATGCTCAATTTGTTTACTTTATTCAGGTATCAAGGAATTAAGACTTAACCATATGAGCGAAAAAAAAAAAACAAATAAGAACAATGAAAGAAAGATATTCAAAGGAATGATCTATGTGTCGGAACTAGTTCCTTTTTAAAAACAGAACGAAAAAGATCGATCTCTCCGTGAACTAGTTTCCTCAACACTAGACTTTATTCAAATTTCTGCCTACAGCTCAATTATGTTGCCTCACATTTACAAAATTTCTAATGGCTTTCGAGGAGAAAAGATTAAGATATTTGATCACGCTTATGTTATTATTCGACTGTCCTCTGAGGCTTTTTTACCTATAGAGAACGGTCTTCGTGCGGTCTCTAAATTTAATTTGCTTTCACTTCAAATATGTTACATACATTAACCATATTTTTGCAGAAAATTCCAGACTGAACTAAAATATTTATTTATAAAAAATTTATCGAATTTTATAATCAATGTAAATACCGACGGATTTTATGCATGTTGTGTGCTAGGATTTCACGGCACGAACACTATGGAAAGATTCTATTATGGCATTAACCATTTTCCCAGATGTTTATTACGCTAAACATTTTATTTGGAATTGAAAGGTAACTTTTATAGTCCAATGTCGTCCGTTTTAATAGATTTTTCTAAGAGTTTTTTTTTTTTTAATTTAATTTATTGGATACAATGTATTCTACTTTTTACTTTGATAGTTGAAATTTTAATTTCATTTTCATTGAAATTTCCATAAATAAAATTCAACTATTTCCACGCACATTTCATATTCGATTAAATTTAAAACATCAATGAGGTGATTATGAATGTCATCACTCTTTCAATGTTAAACAACTCTCTCAACCATCATCGTCTTATATGAGAGAGAATAATAAAATCTTATCAGAATTAATGGAGTAAGCCGTTATCATGTCACGTAGCAGCAATGATACATTGCAAAGAGATGCAGTTATTGAAGAGATATGCAACAGTAAAAATAATGACAGTAACAACAACAACAATGCCAGTAATAAATAACAGAGTGTCACCTACAACACAACAGCTGAGCTGAACAGAGTGCATGAATTGGGGGGATTCTGCGCCCAAGTGCATGCAAATATTCTTATAACTGTAGTTGTTGTTGTTGGTTATTGTTGTTGAGATGCAAATGCACTTGTCAAGACATAACATGTTGGTTTTTGTTGGTATTCCATTGTTTTTTCTGTTGTTTAAAAGAATGAAAATAAAGGATGGCCATCAAATACCCAACATATTGACTTGGGAGCCAAAAGAAAAAAATAATAGGGAGCGTAAACTATACAAACACACACACACGATAACAGAGAAAGAAAACCACTTGAGTTATTGATTTAGTTGGTTATTTCGCTTTAAATGATTTTTTTTTCAAAATTTAAGAAAATTATAGCAAAAATGTTTTTTTTATTTTTTTATAAATTTGGAATTTATGCACGGGAGCACACAATCTAAGATTTTAATTGTTTTTGTTAATTGTAAGAAAATATATAAAAATATTAAATTGTGGTCTATTCCAGGATATTCCGATTTTTTTATAAATTTGAAATTTTTGTACGAGACATTCGAAATGTTTTGAATTTTTGTGAGGGACTCACTCTATTTGATTTAAATAATTTTTGTTGTTTTCTTTTTTTGTTTGCAATTTTATAACACCTGACGTATTTTTCTCCCACTTTTCATTCATTGTATTTTTTTTTTTTTTTTTTTGTAAATTTTTGTTGTTATTTTTCTTGTAAACAATTTAGAGCATCACCAAATTTTTTTTGTTAGATATTAGAAATTGAAATCTGTATTGGGGTTTTTGGTTTTTGTTTGTAAGGCAAAGCAGTGGCGGCGACGGCCAATTTAGTATCCACGTTTTCTAAAAATATCCAAAAATGCTCGCCATGTAGAATCACCAAGAAAACAAAAAAAAAAAAAAAACAACAGAAGAAAATAGAAAAATAATCATCACACTTACACTCAAAGAAAAATATTAGTTGATTAAAGCACTTGCTTAATTGCAGATGATGGCAGGAGGAACATGTGTTTATGTTTATTTTTTTCACAATAAAATTCTGACACACTCACACATGAACGCACTTTAAATATTTTCAAAATGATGACCTTGCTTCAATTCAAAATATTTTTTCTTATTTTTTGTATCAATGATTTTTTTTTGCAATAAATGCTTCTTTTTATTCCAATTTTTCTTGTAACTTTGTTTTCAAAATTTTCCACCCACAAATAAACGTGTTATTTTGTTGTTGTTTTATTGTAATTGATAACACTTTTCTATAAAGGATTTTTGTTTGCCATTCACAATAATGCATGCACCTTTTCGTTATGATTTTCCTCCTAAAATGCGCGAGCGATAGCGAACGCAAAAGGTTGCAATTTGATTATGTTGTTGTTATTACTACTATTTGTTTTCCTGTGTATATAAATTTCAACCGGATTTGTTTTGTTTGTTTAACTAAATACGATTCCGTTTGTTTTAAACAACCAACACGCACGCCTTACAATCTTAAACTAAATTGAACAAGGCACGACGACAGTATACGGCATGGCATGGCACGGCGGCAGCCAACAAACGAAAGTATCACACACACAAAAATCAACAAAACAATTTGATATTGTTTTTTGATGAGGCAGGCATGCCAGACCAGGCCAGGCAGCAGCATCATTAACAACAACAACAACAACGACAGCAGCAGCAATACCAACAACGGCGACGCTACGTAAACAGAGCCGAACACACTGGCCAACACTCAGTGCAGTAGTCGTCACTCGTCGTCATAGTAAATCGTTATTGCCGTTCTACCTCTCTCACGGCCACCACCCCCTTTGAAAAACAAACAAACCCAAAAAACCCCATATGAGATGACCAAGAATAGAAAAACCAACAATACACAGAGACGAGCAGAGCCCAACACAACACAGCAAAAACCCACAATAAAGGCAAAAAAACAAACAACAACAATAATACACAACCACCACGAGCAGCGGCAGCCGAAGTCACATACAGCAACAATTTGGTAATGCATATATGCATGCACATTCTCCTTGGGAATGAGAGCAGAGTAATATCCTACAACGAAGCAAATGAACGAACGAACTACAACGTACGACGATGTCGATGACGACAATATCAAGAGAAAAACAAATAACAGAAACAAAAAAAACCATCAACAAACATTAACATAATCATCATCGACATTATTATTATGTGCCGCAGTCACTGCCTTATTGTACGTTAACGTCGGCGCAAACAGCGACAGCAGACGACGACGAACTGTAGAAAAACCAACAATCAGTCCCATCATCCATCGCCAAAACATTCATTCATTTATTTACCCACGAGAAAATCAGGCACGACGATGGCAAACACACACACACACTCATCTATATGACGACCCCACGGAGAAATACCCCACCAGAGACAGTGAGCGAGAGAGAGTGTGTTTGTTTTTTTAGCAGCCAAAGAGATTAAAAAGGAAATACAAATGTTGGCTACTGTGTTGTGTGATTATTTACATAGCAAAAACAAATCAACATTGGGGGGACGCTCTCATTGTCGTTGAGCCGAGACAAAAACAAACACAGCAATAATTCACACTCTCTATCTCACTGTGTGTGTTATGTTAAGTAGGACTCGTCAAAGAGATGCCAGATGAATGGTTTTGCAGGGGATAATGCGACCTTATGACTAATGAGTGTATATAGGGCAAAAATGTGCCTCATCGAAATATTGGTTTCAGACCCCACGTTTCTTTGGTCCAAATACGTTTTAGATAATTTAGAGTTAATTTACAAATGTCCGTCCGTCTGGCTAGTGTACATGATAACTCTCGAAGGAAGTTACCGATTTTTTTACAAACTTTGCACATCGTAACATTTCTTCCAAACGTAGTATAAGTTTGAAAATGGGGAATATTGGTCCACTTTTTTCTGGTACCTCCCCAAACAAAATGTGCCTCATCGAAATATTGGTTTCAGACCCCACGTTTCTTTGGTCCAAATACGTTTTAGGCAATTTAGAGTCGATTTACAAATGTCCGTTCGTGAGGCTTGTGTGCATGATAACTCTCGAGGGGAGTAACCGATTTTATACAAACTTTACACATCTTAATATTTCTTCCAAACATAGTATAAGTTCGATGATGGGGAATATTGGTCCACTTTTTCTGGTCCACATTTTGCTCAAAATTATTTTTATAGTATCATGTGAACGGACTATACGATTTTAACCAAAATATGTACAACATATTACCATTAAGAAGAACAGATCACGTCCGAAGATGGAAACCTTAGTCAAAATTTTGAATTATTTAAAAAGTCAAATATCTGGCTAATGTAATTTCAGATTTGAACAAGACATTGTACAACCTATTATCCATACCAAGCCTAGATCATGGGAACCATAGGTCCACTACTTCTGGTACCTCTCCCAAAAATAGTCAGAATTCTTTACTTACATTCTTTAGCTGGCTTATGACACAAAGGTTGTTCCATGAGTCGAGCAAAGCGAAACGATTTCAAAGAGCGTCGGTCTTGTGCGCATCTCATCCAATTTAAAAGATCATTTTCCGAAATGGTGTCTTCTACTTGTTCTTTCTATCGGATTCGTGGCCCCTTTTGCATGAACCATCGCTTTTATATGCCTTTTGAGCTGGGGAATCCTCATCTATTCTCTCAACATGACCTAGCCAACGCAGTCGCTGCAGTTCGATACGTCTGAATATGTCAATGTCCGAGAATAGACGGCTATATTCACGTCGATGAACACTACAATTGCTGCCTCATCTGCTTGCAGATCCATACAACAGCATGGGTAACACCAGCGTCTTGTAGAGTGTGAGTTTGGTCTGGCGAGAGGTAACGTTGCTTTGCTTACTCAGAACATAGTAGCATCTATTGACCAACACTATTCTCCTCCGGATTTCAAAGCTAATGTTATTAGTTTTGTTTATGGCGGTACCGATTTATATAAAATCGTGCATGTTCCACAGTTGTTTCTAGTCTTCTGGACGTCTTGCTCGTTGATACCATTAGCTTGTTTTTTTGCCATTTTCTACCAGTCCCACTTGGTAGACTTCTCAATTCGTTCAAAGGTGGGTGTTACCGTTCGATCCATTATGTCGATGTCGTCGGCGTGTTACATATGCTATTTGGTGTAATTTCTGTTCACCTTTGCATCTCGTATGACCTTTTCCAGCAAAATGTTAAAAAGATCGCATGACAAACTGTCACCTTGACTGAATCCTCGTTAGGAATTGAAGGGCTCCGAAAGGTCCTTTCCGACTTTTACTGCTGGGCTTGTACCAGTTAAAGTAATCCGGCACAGACATGGCTTTAAACACCCCTGAACGTATAAGGCTTTCGAATCCGGCTTTGTAGTCGACGAATAGGTGGTATGTGCCGATGTGTTTTTCGTGGGTTTTTCCAAGATTTAGGGCAGAGTGAAAATCTGGTCAATGGTGGATTTGCCAGGTTTGAAGCAGCATTAATATGGTCATTGAACACTTTATATGCGATGGGAAGGAGACTTATTCCTATATAGTTGGCACACATCGTCTTGTCTCCTTTTTTGTGCACAGGACACAGGATGCTGAGGTTCCAATCATTGAGCATGCATTCTTCTAGCCAAATTGTACTAATCAACTGGTGCATGCTCCTGACCAGCATCTGACCACCGGTCTTGAATATTTCGGCTGGTAATCGGCACCTGCTGTTTTATTGTTCTTCAGCATCTTCTTCAACGCAACTCTTCTTCACCGCCACTATTTGATACGAGAAGCATTGCAAAATATTCCTTCCAGATCCTCAACACACTATATGTATCTGTCACCAGGTGTCCATCTTCATCTCTACAGGAGGATGTGCCTGCACCGAAGCCTTCGGTTTGGGGTTTTACTCGTTGGTAAAATTTCCGGACTTCATTCAGAATACTGTAAATCTCGATTTGCTCACGCTCGCGTTTTTCTTGGTCTTTCAAAATTGTTTAATATTTATAAATTCAGTAACAGGCGAATGGAAAGTTCGATTTGAACAATCTTAGATCATGTCAAAAAATGGGACCCATAGGTCCACTCCTGGTAAAAATGTTTCAATATCAGGCGAATGGAAATGAAAACGAAGAGAAATATCAGGAAAAGAAATTTAACTCAGAAACATTCGAAGAATCTTGCCGGATCATGGTCTTCATTGTACAGTTGCACTGAAAACGCCATTTATAAACCCCAAAAACCGGAAAATTTTAAATTTTAGTTCGTTCAGGAACATAAAAAATAGGATTTTGCATTTTGGAAATCTGTTATTTTTGCTGTATAAAGCTGTGGGCCCTAAGCACACAATTCCGACCGTAAAGCACGGAGGAGGCTCTGTAATTGCATGGGGTTGTGCGCTGCCGAAATAGGAAATTTTCTTTTTTATTGAAGGAATTATGGATAAGATCCACTTTTGACTGTGCTCACTGTAGGTGTGGTGGGATTTGCTGATTTTCTTAAATATAGGGGTTTCCAATAACCTTTCCATTAGCTTCAAAAGAAAGGCTAATCGGTCTGTAGTCTTTCGGTAAAGTGTGATTAGGTTTCTCTCTCCATCCATAGACTTGGTATGAATGACAACCTTAGCAAAAGCCATAAAAAAAATCTCCTCAACTGTAAGGCATTTTGCAGCATCGCTGTGAGCATTTTGCCCCATTATTTTAGAACAATTCTCCTCTCGACATATGGCAACACCGCTGTAACCTGCTACATTTCCGTTTTCTCTTCATTTGATTTTGTTTCACAAAGTACTCTCTCTCTCTCTCGTGCTACTCTTGTCTGCTCTCATGCTCATTAAATCACCGTTAAGTAGGCTTACAGCAAGAGTGGCGTTTGTGACAAAAAGGTAAAAGTATTCTTAAGTATTGTTGTGAACCCCATCCATTTCATACATACATACATACATTCAGAAATCCATATGAGCAGCACACACACTCAAGGGGGCCTCTGTATGAGTTGGAAATCTCTTCACTGACAACCGAGAAAAGTCATCATCAATGTGTTGAGAGTTGTTATCCATGTTTATTTTATATTGTGTGTGTGTGTGTTTGCAGCCAGTCAACCAGCCAATCCTCCCAACCATTTGAACAGTGAAGTACAAACGGTTAAACGCCAAAAAGTGTGCTTGACTTAGGCAACAACAACAACGACGACGACGAAACAGAAAAACCAACACTACACTATTTAGTTTGCTGGGCTCAACAACAAAAACAACAATGCCGGTAGAGAGGGCTCGACAATACACAACACAAGAACTACTACTAACTACTTCAAACACACACACACACTCGAAGACGACTTCAGTCACTCAGCCTCATACTTGTGTGAAGAGCATGAGTTAGGTATTAGTGAACAAAACGGCCAGAATGGACCGCTGAAACTGCTGTTGTTGTTGTTGCTGCTGCTGTTGTGTTAGAGCTGGAGGAGGAGACCACAACCACAATCAAAATGGGAAAAAACCAACAACGAATCGTAATTCGGGGCTTTATTTGTTCATACCCTACAGCCGCGCGTTAAAGTGCCTGTTAAGAAAGTGGTTTCACAAACACTCTTAGCCAAAAAGCCCATCCATAGAACAGCCAATCGACCGTCAAGAGAGCAGCCAGCCAAGCAGGCAGTCGGTTAGTCCTCCATAATTAATAACAAACAATCACGACGATGATGACGACTTTGATAAGCATCATTTAATAATTGTTAACAATATCCGTTGTAAAAGAGAGCGAGCGAACGAGTGACTGATATAAGATGTTAGAGAGAGAGAATAAGAGCGAGCGAGCAATCGAATGAGTATTTCCACAACATTTTGAATGTTTAAACAAGTATCATTCAAACATCACTGAAGAGGGACTTCACCAGAAGAGCAATGAATTATTCCGATGAGGATTATTATTGGTGTTTGCTGTTATTGTTGTTATTGCTGTTATTATTAAGTTATTTTGAGGGCCCTGGAAAGTGCCAATAAATATGTAAACAAAGTGGCAGAGGAATGTGTGGATGTTGAAGGATTGAAGAGGAGCAACATTTTTTGTGGAAAGAGGGACTTATTTTTATAAGAAAGCCTTCCGGTCTTATATAAAAGACTTCCAGGTCTTCTATGGGAAAACCAATCGTTTAGAAGAAGAAGAAGAAGAAGTTCTGAAATTATATAAGAAGTCCTGTTTGTTTCCTAAATTAGGACCCTGTGACCCGTTCTTACAGAGGAGTGTCTTTACATGAAGCCATTTTGGTTAAGTTTGGCCATTTAACTTGCATATCTTGAGGCCTTTTTTCAGAAAAAACACCTTGGGATCTTCCATAAAAAGATCTTCCGATCGTCTAAAATATTCCGATCTTATAAGAAATGAATGTTCGGTTTTCTATAAGAATCATTACCACTTTTCTACACGATCCAGCCATTTTAAAAATACCATTTGGCCTTTTGCCCTTCTAAGGCTAAGGCCAAGCAGAACGTCGGCAAATCGAAAGTCAGAATTAAGTTCGGAAATTTTACAAACGTTCTCCTGTGGAGAAAAAAAAAAGGAAACCTGGTGATACATACAGATAGAGTGCTGATGCTGATGCTAACACGCATTTTGCAAAGTTTCTGGTATCAAATAGTTAAGGCGAAGAATATACCACAGAATCAATAAAGGACAACGGAATAGAAATCAATCGACTGAAGAATAATAACGAAGCTGTGGTCGGATAGAAGTTAGAATGAAATCACGAACACTTTTGCCAATGAGTAAAACGACAAAGACGAAGACTCTGGAGGAGGTATATGCAGAAGGGAGCCTGGTGACAGGTACATAGAACGTGTAGAGGATATAGAAGCAGGATTTTGCAAAACTTCTAATATCAAATAGTAATATGTAAAGATTGGATAGGCGAATGTATGACCAATGCAACCTCATGCCTGAGGAATCCAAGAACATGAGGAATACAAGATTGTTAGCAGATCGAGATGTATATGTCAAATTGGCATTAAATTTCGATAAGACCAAGGTAATGGTATCAACGTACAAGACCTCCAATAGACTCGGTTCAACTGCGAAACTTTAATACTACAGATTTGTGGTAGTCAGAGATTTCATCTACCTCGGTAATGCCATAAATAAAATAATTGACATCAGTTTTCAGCTTCGAAAAAGTAGAACAGAAAATAACAGCAGCTCTTGGAGTGTTTGAGAGAAAAAACCTTCGAAAGACCTATATACTGGTTTGTGTCGACGGTGAATAACGGCGTCAAATGAACCACAAGCTATACACGGATATCGGTATAGTCAAACGTAACGGGTTGCAGTTAATGCGGGTCATACGTAACAGCTAAGAATGCAAGTAAAGCGGTCTTATTGATGGTCCATGTGGAAGGGGCGTAGACGATAGACTTGCATGGAAATCTTTTTATACCCTCCACCATAGTATGGAGGGTATATTAATTTTGTCATTCCGTTTGTAATTCATCGAAATATTCATTTTCGACCCTATAAAGTATATAGATTCTTGATCAGGGTAAAATTCTAAGACGATCTAGCCATGTCCGTCCCTCTGTTGTGATCACGCTATCTTATGAAGGAATTGAGATAGGGTGCTGGAATTTAGCATAGGTTTATCTTTTGTCTGCAGGCAGGTCAAGTTCGAAGATAGATGGATATATCGACGGATATATCGTCCACGTTTAGGCATAGCTCCCATATAACCGTACCCCCCGATTTTCGGCATTTTGGGGTTCTTGAGCGCGTTTTTCCATTCGAATTCGCTGAAATTTGGTACATTGGGTTCCTATCGGGTACTAAATGTCTCCACAAATATTATAAATATAGAATCACTTTTTCTGGTACCCCGCTTATAATGGTACTCCTCCATTTTCAGTATTTTGGGGATTTTGATCGTATTTTCCCTCCGAATTTGGCTGTAATTTAGTATCTTGAGTTCTTAATAGGTATCAAATCTCTCCACAAAAAATTATGAAAATAGGTCCACTTTTTTTTTGGATAGCCCCCATATAAGGGTACCCCCATTTTTCGGTATTTTGGGGTTCTTGAGGGTGTTTTTCTACCGAATTCGCTGAAATTTGGTATTTTGTAGTCGTATATGGTAACAAACCTGACCCACCAAAAATTATTAATATTATTATTAATACTCGCCCCCTTTTTCGGGGTAGTCCCCATATAACCCCCTCACCATAGTATCGAGGGTATATTAATTTTGTCATTCCGTTTGTAACTCATCGAAATATTCCATTCCGACCCTATAAGGTATACATATTCCTGATTAGGGTACAAATTCTAAAATGATCTAGCCATGTCCGTAGGTCTGTCCGTCTGTTTTAATCACGCTATCTTCTGAAGGAATAGAGATAGGGTGCTCAAATATTATTATATTATATATTAAAAGAGTTATATAATTTGTTCCGCGTGTTGGGTTTGATTCTAAGACTCTGTTGCAATCATTTCACCTGCGGAGGATATCGAGATAAAAAACTAGATTCGATAATGAACTATAACCAGCATTTACGCCTAGCCCCTCTATGGGAGGTACCAGATGGAGTGGACCGATATTCCCCATATTCGAACTTCAACTATGTTTGGAAGAAATAATAAGATGGGCAAAGTTTGGATGAAATCAAAATTTTCGAAACAAATTTGGTCCAATAAAAAATGGGGTCTAGAACCGATATTTCGATGAGGCTCATTTTCAACGTGTATACACCCTTATTAGCCATATGGCTGAGCGTATAATTAATTATCCATTAAAAAATTAGTATCATGGTTTACATAATCGGTTTGTAGAAATGTCGGTATGAGCCCGCTTTTTGATATTTTCCCTATATATTTTTATTTCAAGTACTTGTCAGTTTATCTATGGTGGACGGTATCCAAAGTTCGGCCCGGTCGAACTTAACGCTTTTTCTTTTTTTATTAATTTCTCTTTCGAGATGTGCTACATGATCGGAGTTTCAATGAAAAGGAAAGCCAGAGAGATAGATACTACATTCCCACCACAATGCGACGCGTTTCGCCGTTGGTTAAGCGGCTCATCAGGCATATTCGGCATTGGGTCTTTACTTGATAAGTTGTATTTATGTCGACTATTGTTGCGTAATTTCATCTACGAATTAAATTCAACCGTGTCAAGGTTCCGACATTTGGCATCACACCACTACATTCCTTTTCAGAGCAGATTTTTCTTGTAGTGACGGGGTCAAGTATGAGGTCCACTCCACTTCCAAGACAACTCCAAATCTTTTTTTGTAAGTGTCGGAAAACTTTTCTTTAAAAGTTTTGGTAGTCTAAGGCAAAAATCGGCGCCCAGATAGGACTCTGACAAAATAGCCTTTAATAAATCTACGCCTTAATAGTCTAAGGCAAAAATCGGCGACCAGATAGGACTCTGATAAAATATTCCTTAGTAAATCTACGCCTTAGTAGTCTAAGTAAGAAATTGGCGCCCAAATAGGACTCTGACAAAATAGTATTTAATAAATCTACGCCTTATTAGTCTAAGACAAAAATCGGCGCCCAAATAGGACTCTGACAAAATAGTATTTAATAAATCTACGCCTTAGTAGTCTAAGACAAAAATCGGCGCCCAGATAGGACTCTGACAAAAAAGTCTTTAATAAATCTACTCCTTAGTAGTCTAAGGAAGAAATTGGCGCCCAGATAGGACTCTGACAAAATAGTCTTTAATAAATCTACGCTTTAGTAGTCTAAGGAAAAAATTGGCGCCCAGATAGGACTCTGACAAAATAATAGGTGTCTGACAAAATAGTCTTTAATAAATCTACGCCTTAGTAGTCTAAGGAAAAAAATCGGCGCCCAGATAGGACTCTGACAAAATAATAGGTCTCTGACAAAATAGTCTTTAATAAATCTCTGAAACCCTGGTCTTTAATAAATCTACGCCTTAATAGGTCTCTGAAACCCTGGTCTTTAATAAATCTACGCCTTAATAGGTCTCTGAAACCCTGGTCTTTAATAAATCTACGCCTTAATAGGTCTCTGAAACCCTGGTCTTTAATAAATCTACGCCTTAATAGGTCTCTGAAACCCTGGTCTTCAACCGTGTCAAGGTTCCGACATTTGGCATCACACCACTACATTCCTTTTCAGAGCAGATTTTTCTTGTAGTGACGGGCTTTTTTTCCCTATTCGCCTGTTTAATTTCAGCTTAAGGTTCTGTCTCTAGGCAATTTAAAAAAATAGAATAATTCACCATAAGAAGACTTTTCGCTGCTTAAGCATTATAAATTATTCTTCTCCTCTAAAGTAGAATTGTTGGTATTCTATAAGAACGCCTTTTGGTCTTGGATCATTCATTAGAATTGTTTTCTGAACGAGGTGTGGTTTTTCCAAATGGGCACTTTTATGAAAAAATGTGCTTTTCTTTTAGAAGGGATATTTTTAGCCATGTTGTGTTAGGAACTTTTCCGAACAAGTCGTGACCAGAAGACATTCTTGCCATCTATAGGAGACCTTTTGGTATTTCATAAGAAGACTTACCGGTCTTCTACAAGAAGTCATTTTGGTCTTCTATAAGAAGATTTTCGAGTTTCCTATGTAAACATATCTATTATAGAAATATCTTATGGTTCTCTGTAAGCATACCTTCTGCTTTTCTATATGAAGAACTATTAGTTTTCTATAAGAAACCCTTCTTCTATTATTTAATAAGAATACGTTTTGGTATTCTTGTGTTTTCTATAAAAAATACTTCCCCGTCTCTTAAAAAATATCTTCTAGTTTTCGATAAGAAGACTTTCTGGCTCTTCTAATAGAAAATCCTCAGCTTTTCGTTCGTAAAAAAATATTAAATGCCATAAGAAATAGTTTCTTCTTTTTAGCTGATTAATAATTTTTTTATAATTCCCATGAAATGGATTACAACATGATTCCATTAGAAATTAATTATAAATTCGTGATTCCCATTCGCCATTTCATTCATTCGTATTTTAAAATAGGTTCAAACTACATTTGCCTTGCAAAACAAAAAACAAACCATAACTAATTTTGAAATACGCAACTGTTTCTTTCACACCATTTCAAATTGAGGTTTATTGCCCAAGCTGTCCTAATATTTGGCCAATGTCAGTTCATTGATAAATCTGTCACTATTCACTTTGTCATAGGTTTGACAAATGCACAACTAATTTCAAGAGAGGCGGAGAATGTAAACACGGGATCAGCTGTTTGTTTACATTTGTTTTGTGGACAAGGCCACAAATAGCACAAATCAATTGGTTACGCACGACAATAAACAATTTTTAAATGTGTTTCTGTGTGTGTGTGTGTGTGTGCCTCCGTGCATTTGAATGTCAGTTGCATTTATGACAGTGACAAATTTTAAATAACAAAAATTGCAATTTACATTTGTGTGAATCTCTGGTAGAACTTCTTTTCTTCTCTCTCTCTCCCTTTGCTTGTCAATAAATCAGCTGTTGTTGTTTACCTTCACCAGCCATTAACTGGCAATTAGTGACGCCGCACTGACAGTTGATTTGAATAGCTTAGAGTAGCTTGTGATGTTGCTAGGACCCCTTCTTTTGTTGTTGTTGTTGTTGGCAAAACAAGCGATTAAAGCGTGAAAATGAACAGGGATAACAATGATCGCTTGTATCCTTGAGGGTTAATATTTTATTTACTTTTATGTAAAAAAGGATACATATGTCGTTTTCTTTTTATACCCTACACAACTATGTTGTCAGGGTATTATAGCTTTGTGCAGCCCCAAATGTTTGTAACGCCGCGAAATATTGGTCCTAGACCCACCTTTAAGTATACCGATCGTCATATCTCGACTAGCTGAGTCGATCTAGACATGTGTGTCCGTCCGTCCGTCCGTCCGTCCGTCTGTCCATTATAATTTGTAAACACGATACAGGCCACAGTTATGGACCAATCTTCACGAAATTTTGCATGTAGGATGGGTTCTGGCCAATGAAGACCCCTATTGTTTTTGGAAAAGATCGGTTAATATTTAGGGGATGAAATGGACCAAATACTAAATTTTTGTCGGTTTTTCTGGTCGCTCCAGAGGCCGCAATTATGGCCCAAACACCGCGAATGCATGGAGAAGGGGATCGGGCCAGAGAATAAGCATGCATGTTTTGATAAAGATCGGTCAATATTTAGCGGGTCAAATGGACCCTGACTTTTGTGTGAAAAATGACAAAATTTGTATTCTATGGCATATATATTTACTCCTGGAGGATGTAGACCCCAGGAGTTGATATATCCATATCCAAGAGGAGTGGTTGGCCTTTAAATTGATACCAAATATAGTGATGTATCTACTCAGATGTGGGAGTTACCGTCAAATATTTACAGGTGCTTACGTATTCAGATATTATTTAGTAACCCATTACCACATTAGAGGGAGAAATATCGCGCTGATGGCTTTGAAATTGTTCATGAGGTTCCAGTTATGGTCAAGAACAACGCCTATAATTTTCGGTGATGATCAGATTAAAATTTTGGAATGAAGTGGACGGAGAATATAATTTTTTGTGTGTTTTCGAGTAGAGTATAATCCAAAAATCACAACACAACCCACCGTGAAGGTAATCTGGACAAGTAATTAGAAGGACGGTACTGAATATTCGAAAATAGTAAGGAAGAGGTGTTGTTAACCTCTAATCGGACAAGAGGGGGCAAATATCACGAAATATTACTCAGACTCGGAATAAACATCCTCAGAAAGTTAGAGTTCGTGGTAGTTGTGTAGGGTATCGTATGGTCGGCCCCGTCCGACTATACTGCTCCGCTCACTGGTTTTTAATTTAAGCTTTAAATATTCCTATAACAACCCAGTGATTAATGAAGGAAGAATCCTTTCACGGTTGCTGGGCAAAACAAATAAAATTCGTAATTTTGGTAACTCTTTCGTTGCGGAAGCGTTTCAAATTGAAACCCATTCGTTATTGCGATAAACATTTGATTCCATCTGACTACAAAAAAAAAAAAACTATTACAAATGGTACGGATTTATTTTGGTTTTTATTATTTTTGTGCTATTAAATGATGTGGGCGTTACACCAGACCCCCCGCGGAGGAAGTGTGGCCAATCAGAGTATTCAAATTGTTAAATATACTTCCTAGTCCTCTTCCTTCTTTTTGGAAATTGTTTTTTTTTTTTTTTTTGTATTTGTATTTTCCCAAAATGGCATGTGACATAAAACAGCTGTTTTCTTGCGTTCTAATGTCGAATGACATTTAAACGTCATTATCGTATGGCTTGTGCGTCAATGTTTTCATGCTCAATTTTTTTCCATTTACCGTAAACATGAAAATATTTCCTCTTTTGTTCGTTGCCACACAATTGTCGGGAAGTTTGGAGGCGTGCTGTTTTGCTTCAAAGTGTACAACATTTTAAATTTTGGGAGGGGATGAGGAGGAATATTTTAGAATTTTTTTTATAGCGCCATTTCATTATTAGCTAAAGAATTGTTAAACCAGTGAGCGGAGCAGTATAGTCGGACGGGGCCGACCATACGATACCCTGCACAACTTCCATGAAAATCTAACTTTCTGTGGTTCTATATTCTGAGATTGGGCAATATTTCGCGATATTTGCACACTTTTGACTGGCGAGTGGTCAGCAAATGTTACTAATAATCAGTACAGCCCATCTACATACTTGTCCAGATTCCCTTCACCGTGGGTTGTATTGTGATGTTCGGCTTTCGACTCGAAAAGTACAAATAATTAAGTTTTCGGTCCACTTCATCCGAAAAATTATTATCTGATCATCACCTAACATTTTAGGCGTTGTCCTTGACCATAACTGGAACCTCATGGAACATTTCAAAGCGATCCGCGCTATATTTCTGCCCTCCAGTGTGGTAATCGGTTATTACATAATATCTGAATACGTAAGGACCTGTAAATATTTAAGTGTAACTCCCGCATCCGAGTACATACGACAATATAATTGCTATCAATTAAAAGATCAACCACTCCTCTTGGATATACTATCAACTTCTCGGGTCTACGTCCTTCAGTGGTAAATATATACGCTATAGAATACAAATGTTGTCATTTTTCACACAAAAGTTAGGGTCCATTTTACACGCTAAATATTGACCGATATTTATCAAAACAGGCATGCTTATTCTCTGGCCCGATCCGCTTCTCTCGCGGTGTTTGGGCCATAATTGCGGCCTCTGGAGCGACCAGAAAAACCGATAAAAATAAAGTTTTTGGTCCATTTCATCTCCTAAATATTAACCGATCTTTTCCAAAAACAATAGGGGTCTTCATCGGCCAGAACCCATCCTACATGCAAAATTTCGTGAAGATTGGTCCATAACTGTGGCCTGTATCGTGTTTACAAATTATAATGGACAGACGGACAGACGGACACACATGTCTAGATCGACTCATCTAGTCAAGATATGACGATCGGTGCACTTAAAGGTGGGTCTAGGACCAATATTTCGCGGCGTTACAAACTCTTGGGGCTGCACAATGCTATAATACCCTGACAACATAGTTGTGTAGGGTATAAAAATAATACCGATTATTTTATTATTTGCGAAAGCTTTCCAAAAGAAGTGTTTCTTGCAAAAGATCAGCATTTCTGCAGAAGTGGGCCAGACGGCCTTATTATTGATTACGATAGAGTCATATAATATAAGGTCTTCCTATAAAAAATCAGAAGGTTTCCTTTGGAAGTCCAGCAGAAGTATTTTTTTAGGTCTTCTAATAAATGACCCAAAGATGACTTATGGACTTCTTATAGAATACCAGCAGAAGATCGATTTATAAATGGCAAGATGGTCCTCTTAAGGAAGGCCAGAAGATCTTCTTATAGAGGACCTAATAGAAGACCTTCATATAAAAAGTTTAGCATAAGTCTAAAATATATTTTTATAGAATAGCGGAAGGTATTTTAGAATACTTATAGAAGAGCAGGGGGCTCCTTACAGAAGACCAGATGAACTTGTTGTAGAATAGCAGAATGTCTTCTTAGAGAAGGACGGAATATCTTCTTATAAACGAGCAGAAGGTCTTCTTGAAGAAGCTCCTCTATCCCCTTGGCCTTTTTTTTAGAAGAAGACCTTCTTATCGAAGAACAGAAGGGATTATTACAGATGAGCAGAAGGTTCTTCATATAGACGATATGAAGATATTCCTGCAGATTACCATAAGGTATTCCTATATAAGGCCAGAAGGTTCTGGTATAGAAAAACCGAAGATCTTCTTATAAAAAAACACCATAATAGAAGTATTACATAGAGTCAAACGTTTTTTTTTTATAGAAGAGCCTCAGAATGTCTCCTTATAGGAAACCAGCATAAGGACTTTTTATAGAAGGTCTTCTTATCGAAGATCATATATTTTTAGGTATTTTTATAGAAGAGCAGAATGATTTCGTTTAGGACGCCAGCGGCCAAATAGGTTTTGTTTTATAAAAGATTGGCCCTTCTTTCAAAACTTGCTTACTTAGCTGGCTTGTTACAGAACGGTTGTTCCATAAGCCGAGCTTAAAAAAGATTTCTATGCGTGTCGGTCTTGTGCGCATATCCTCCAATTTGAAAGACCACGTTCCAAAATGTTGTTTTCTACTTGGTCTTTCCATCTAATTCGTGGCAGTCCCCTTCTACGGGAACCATCCATAGGCTCCCTTTTATATGCCTTTTGAGCTGGGACATTTTCATTCATTCGCACAACATGGCCTAACCACCGTAGTCGCTGCAGCTAAATACTACTTGCTATGTCGATGTCCGTGTATAAATTGTAAAGCTCGTGGTTCATTTGACGCTGATATTCACCGTCAACGCAGATCGGTCCGTAGATCTTTCGGAGAATTTTTCTTTCAAACACCACAAGAGCTGTCTCATCTGCTTGCGCAAGTATCCATGCTTCAGATCCATATAATAGCACGGGTAGTATCAGCGTCTTGTAGAGTGTGAATTTGGTCTGGCGGGAGGTGGCCTTGTTTCTAAACTGCTTACTTAGACCATAGTAGCATCTGTTGGCCAACATTTTTTTCTGGATTTCAAAACTGATGTCATCCGTTTTATGTATGGCGGTACCAAGGTATATAAAGTCTTTAACTACCTTGAAGCTGTAGATCTCAAGTTCCACAGTTAGTCCGAGTCCACTGGACGTCTTGCGCGTTGCTACCATCAGCTTGGTCTTCTCGCCGTTTACTGCCAGACCCCCTTTGGCAGACTCCTTTTCAATTTGTTCAAAGGTGGCTGTTACCGCTCGCAATGTTCGACCCATTATATCGATGTCATCGGCGTAGGCGAGTAACATGCGCTGTTTGATGTACAGAGTGCCATTTCTGTTCACATTTGCATCTCGTATGACCTTTTCCAGCAGGATGTTAAAAGGGCCACACGATAAACTGCCACCTTGTCTGAATCCTCGTTTGATAATGAAGGTCACCGATGGGTCCTTTCCGACTTCAATTGCTGACCCGGTGCCATTTAAAATGATCCTGCATAGCCATATTAATTTTGCTGGAATGCCGAATGCAGACATGGCTCTAAATACCTCTGAAAGGATAGGCCTGTCGAATGCGGCTTTATAGTCGACAAATAGGTGGTATGTGTCGATGTGTTTTTCGTGGGTCTTTTCCAGGATTTGGCGTAGTGTGAAAATCTGGTCTATGGTGGACGGGACACACGATGCTGTAGTTAAATCCTCTAGCCAAATTGTACTAATCAGTTATTTTATGCTCCTGAGCAGCATCTGACCACGGGTCTTGAATAGTTCGGCTGATAACCCATCGGCACTTGCTGCTTTATTATTCTTCAGCCGCTTAATTGCTATTCTGGCCTTAATATATAATTGGCTTCAGTCGTTCGGTCAGCACGCTGTATAGCACTTTATATGCAATGGGAGGGAAACTAATTCCTCTATAGTTGGAACATATCGTCTTGTTTCCTTTTTTGTGCACGGGACACACGATGCTGAGGTTAAATCCGCTAGCCAAATTGTACTAATCAGTTATTGTATGCTCCTGAGCAGAATCTGACCACGGGTGTTGAATAGTTCGGCTGGTAACCTATCGGCACCTGCTGCTTTATTATTCTTCAGCCGCTTAATTGCTATTCTGACCTCATATTGGCTAGGTGATATACAATCTATATGATCATCTCTTATTAGTTCTGGGGTATCTTCTTCACCGCAAAATGTCCCCTCCAGATTCTCAACACGCTATCTGCATCTGTCACCAGGTTTCCATCTTCATCTCTGCAGAGGATGTGCCTGCACAAAGCCTTTGGTTTGATGTTTTACTCCTTGGTAAAATTTCCGGACTTCGTTCTGACTCTGTACATCTCGAGTTGCTCACGCTCACGTTTTTCTTGTTCTTTTTTTTCTTTTTTCTGAAAATACGTTTCTCCTCTCTCCTTTTCTCCCGATAATTCTCCATCACGTTACGTGTTGTTACTGTCTGTAGGGTTTCCCTATACGCTGCGTAGCATTACGACACTCCTGATCGTACCACGGGACAATCATTTGCCATTGTGCTTCTATATTATTATCGGGACATGGAGTGCTTTCGTCAAGCAGGTGGGTAAGTTGAGCGGAGTAGGCCTCGGCTACCTGTTGTGTTTGCAGCTTTTCGACGTCGAGTTTCCGTGTTGTGTTAATTCGCATCTTTGCTGCTATATTAGGACGAGTGGGAACCTTGGCAGCTACAAGGTAGTGGTCCGCATCGATATTCGCTCCTCGGATCGATCGAACGTTTAAAACACTGGAATCATTGCAAGATTCCGTCTATCACAACATGATCAATTTGATTTCTCGTTGTTTGATCAGGAGAGGGTGACCTTGTGTATATCGAGATGCTTGAATCTGGTGCTGCTAACTACCATGTTTTTGCGAAGTCAATCATTATCATGCCGTTGTCGGATGTTTCTTTGTGGAGGCTGAATTTTCCGAAGGTGGGGCCAAAAATATTTTCTTTTCCGATTTTTGCATTAAAATCTCCTGACAGAATTTTAATGTCATGGCCAGAGCAGCGGTCATATGCGCTCGTAAAATATGTCATGGTCTTCACATTTCTATCTTCCATTTGAGCATGGGCTCAAATAAGACTGCTGTAGAAGAACTTCGCTTTTATGCGGATTATACGCTCATCGCTCAATACGCTCATCTGCAGGAGTGAATCTGGAGACGAGGTCTTTTATTCTCCTGTTGACCATAAATCCGCAGTCAAATCATCTGATTTACTTACGACATCGCATTTCCTGTAAGCTGTGGTCTTCTATGCCAAAACCTTCTGCCCATGTATTAGGATACCCTGCAGTCTTATATAAAAATTCCTCAATATTAGGACCTAGTAGAATTTTTGTCCTGAAAAATCCCTTGTCCCCGGCATTAAAAAATGTGTAAGGATGATTTTTGGATAATACAAATTTACTGCTCTTGAGTTTCAAGTGATTTTTTTTATTTTCAAAAAGAATTTTAATCTCCGGTAAAAAATAGAAGGCGCAAAGGCACGCGTATCCAATATAACTCCACAGCAATAACAACAACAACAATACAAAACAACAAGCAAACATGATTTTACAATTTAAAACTAATCCCATTTTAAAACGTCACACTTAGTTTACGAAAAATGGAAATAATTTGTTGTTAGGACAAAACAAAAAAACCAACAACAAGTTGTGGCACTTTGGACAAATCACTTCGAACCCAAAAATTGAAAATTCACCAACCACCCGCATTTAGTTATTGTTGAGATTAGCAAAAATACCCAAAAATTCGTAAAGGTCGTAAGGTCATTAATTAAAATTTGCCATGACTACAAATGGGAAGGCATGGCAGAGTCGAGTCACGGCATGCACACGTGTGCCACTGCCACCACTAACCATCGAAATCGTGGTAGTCGTCGTCATCATCATCACCACGGCGGCCGCCTCCTTTTTTCTATTAAATCATTATTTTGGCACAATTATTGAGTTTTGATTGCGCTCTCCTCGAACGATTGTTTGGAATTATGAAGCTATGGCTTCGAATTTTTTGGCACTGCTCTTCATACAGAGGGCGTTTCTATTTAATCGTCGCTTAATTTGTTTAGCTGACGATTTGTATTTGTATTTTTATTTTGCGGATATAAAACGATTTGTTGCCATGATTGCCGACGGCATTTCAGATGGCACTTAGAGTGCTGTATTATGAGGACAGATGACCAGAATACCCTCATAGAAGAAGAGAAGGCCGAATTTTAGAAAACCAGAAGATGTTCTCTTTGAAGACTAGAAGGCACTTTCATAGAATACCAGAAGGTCATTTTTATAGAAGACCAAGAGGGTCTTCCTTTAGAAGACCAGAAGGTCTTCTTATAGAAGACCAAAATGTCTTCTTATAGAAGACCAAGAGACAAGAGGGTCTTCTATAAGAAGACCCTCTTGTCTTTATAGAAGACCAGAAGGTCTTCTTATAGAAGACCAGAAGGTCTTCTTATAGAAGACCAGAAGGTGTTCTTATAGAAAACCAGAAGGTCTTCTATAAGAACAAGTCCTGAGGACCTGAGGGTCTTCTTATAGAATACCAGAGGGACTTCTTATAGAAGACGGGAGGGTCTTCTTATAGAAGACCAGAGGGTCTTCTTATAGAAGACCAGAGGGTCTTCTTATAGAAGACCAAAGGGTCTTCTTATAGAAGACCAAAGGGTCTTCTTATAGAAGACCAAAGGGTCTTCTTATAGAAGACCAGAGGGTCTTCTTATAGAAGACCAGAAGGTCTTCTTATAGAAGACCAGAAGGTCTTCTTATAGAAGACCAGAGGGTCTTCTTATAGAAGACCAGAAGGTCTTCTTAAAGAAGACCAGAAGGTCTTCTTATAGAAGACCAGAAGGTCCTCTTATAGAAGACCAGAGGGTCTTCTTATAGAAGACCATAGGGTCTTCTTATAGAAGACCAGAAGGTCCTCTTATAGAAGACCAGAGGGTCTTCTTATAGAAGACCATAGGGTCTTCTTATAGAAGACCACAAGGTCTTCTTATAGAAGACCACAGGGTCTTCTTATAGAAGACCACAGGGTCTTCTTATAGAAGACCCAGGGTCTTCTTATAGACGACCGCAGGGTCTTCTTGTAGAAGACCACAGGCTCTTCTTATAGAAGACCAGAGGGTCTTCTTATAGAAGACCAGAGGGTCTTCTTATAGAAGACCAGAAGGTCTTTTTATAGAAGACCAGAAGGTCTTCTTATAGAAGACCAGAAAGTCTTCTTATAGAAGACCAGAAGGTCTTCTCTCCCCCCCATTTTTATGTCCCACCATAACCCCGCCCTTTGCATATCATGTAAAAACAACATTAGCATAATATCAACGCTTGTTATTCCAAAATTTATCTGAATCATGCTAACATAAATCCACCTCTAAAATTTCATTGAAATAAAAATTCTCAAAAAATTAAAATAAAATAAAAAATCCATTCTCATGAAAAATACAAAAGAAAACGCTGATATTGTTAACGGTAATTTAGAATAAGGGCAACATAATTGAAAATTATAATAAATTTCAACCATCTTTCCCACCCAAAAAAGAGGAGGAAGAAAAAGAAAAAAACGATTGCATTGAAAATCCTTGCACGCATATCCCAAATCATAATTTTTTATAATGTTTTCAAAAAAATTGTTTTTAAAACACCACAATAAAAATAGCAACAAAATAACAATAAAGATCCTTTCAATTCGATTCCAATGACATGGCATTTTTCTTTGTCGTGCTTCCGTGATTTTGTCTTTTTTTGTTTACAGGGAAAAACAACAAAAAACATTGTTGTTGTTGTCGTCGTTGCTACCATGACAAATTGACGGTTAATGGAAAATGGCGTGAATAGATTTATGTGACCATTTTATGGCAGTGACATTTTTCACGAAGTTACGAGGATGTGGCAGCGACGACGGCGACGGTTATGATGATGATGACTGCATCGTAAATTTTGGCAAAGGAATATTTTAGCTGAACGGAATGGCTGCCATTATTGGCCCCGTGTAAAGGACGAAGTAAAAAAAAAACGAACCGTGAAATCAAAAAGGAAAACAATTTATATTTTCCCGAAATGCTCTGCATTAATAAGGCGAGAGGGGAAGATATTTATGTACCGTATTTTATGAGAATTCAAATATTTTAAATGGAGAGTTCCATTGTCTTTATATATAGAAGATCTGTGGTATACCTTGTATATATACAGGATCTGTAGAAGGTGTTCAGAAGGAGCTACGGAAGCATTACATATTCTAATTTACAGAGAACCTAAAGAAGGTAATCTTGTGGCCTTATAAAAGAAATCCTATAAGTATTCTGTACCTTGATTTCTACGAGAGTTCTACAGATGCTATAAGATTCCTTCGGGCGTAACTTATTCCATAGGGTCCCTCTGAATAGACGACCTTTTATATATCCTTTTTGATAGCGTTGACCTTATGATGAAGGTCATATTATATTTGTCTTTCCGTTTGCAACACCTCGAAATATAATATTTGTCACAAATCGTTTAGCAGCTTCCTTTATTCGGAGACCCTTGGTTCATTGACTTCATCTGGAGTGTCCGAAAGGAGATAACAGAAAAGATGAATAATGAGTGGAATAGATGATAAGTTTAAATGCTATAGCATATCCTTAACAGATTTTTTAGCAAAGCTATTTATTTTGAATGGGATCTATTCTGGAGAAGAATGTCAGAGTAACAATATCGTATCTACCAAAGAGACGGTGCTCGATTGCTGCCAGTTCTTCACCATTCTCACATAAACGGCAGTAGCCTGCTATTTGATGTTCCAATTGGATGTGACCAGTTATGAGTGAGTTTCATCTCTTTTTCTTTGCTTAGTGACCCCAATGAGGTCGTTCTACGTCGTGAAATTTCCGGCCAGATGGATTTTGATGTTTGGCAATCAGGCCGCTCAAAGCAATCTGCAGATCGTACCCCCTTCCCTCAAGTGAGCGCATCAACTATTTCATTTGCAGTTCCTGAAGAGTATATACTCTACACAACTATGTTGTAAGGGTTGTATAGCTTTGTGCAGCTCCAAGAGTTTGTAGCACCGCGAAATATTTGTCCTAGACCAGACACGGGCAGAGCGTAAAAAATTCTTTTCTCACGCACTTGTCTTTGTGTGTCAATGGTTTTTTAATTGGTTCAGTTGAATGTGTGTGAGTGAATAGAGATACTTACTCCCGCGAGAGAGCACGCGTGCGGTGGTTCGCCCGACTGTGTCCTAGACGCAACCGTTCGTCATACATCGACTAACTGAGTCGATCTAGACATGTGTGTCCGTCCATTATAATTTGCACCGACCACAGTTATGGATCAATCGCCACGAAATTTTTCATGTATTACGGGTTCTTGCCAAAGAAGACCAACAACTGAATTTTTCTCGGCAATTATGATCCGAACATCACGAAATTTTACAAAGAGACCAGGAAATAAGCATGACTGTTTTTATGAAGATCGGTCAATTGGATATCAAATGGACCCAGACTTTTGTATGAAAAATGACAAAGTTTGTACTCTACGGCGAATATATTTACCCCTGAGGGTCAAATACCAATTGAAATACATCCAAGAGGAGTGGTTGACCTTTAAACTGATACCAATTATGTCGTTGTATGCACTCCGATGTGGGAGTTCTACTTAAATACTTAAAGTTGTGTACGTATTCTGATAGTGTTTAATATTACCACTACCACACTAGCGCTGATGGCTAGGAAATTTGGTTTTAGTTTCCGGTTATGGCCTAGGACGACGCCTAGGCCATATCGATGATGATCAGATCAGATATTTCGGTAATGAAATGGACCGAAAACTTTAACGCCACAATTATAAGTTGAACTTCACAAATTTCCAATGGGCATGGCGAACTGACCAACTATTTCGAATGGCTGTCTTGACAATGAACGGTCAATATTTAATGGGTCACAATTTTTGGGTAAAATAATAAAATTTGAATCTTATAGAGTAATTTTTTACTCCGCTAAAATATGATTCGGAAACGATACCGCGGAAGAGTTGTTGACCACCAATCGGTCAAGAGAGTATAAATATCACGAAGTATTTCCCTGGCTCGGAATATAAGAATGTATGCCCAATGATTGGATCCTTAGCATCCTGGGTCCCGTACACAAAAAAGGAGACAAGACATGTATCAACTATAGAGGAATAAGTCTCCTTCCCATCACAGTGTTATCCTATTTTTGTCGTGTGACCTTTTTAGCATCCTGCTGGAAAAGGTCATACGAGAGGCAAAGGTGAACAGAAATGACATTCGGTACACCAAACAACACATGTTATTTGCTTACGCCGATGCTCGCAATGTTCGACCCATTATGTCGATGTCATAATGAAGGGACTACCGCTGTGGTCCTGGTAACTGGTTCGGGGGATCCTATCAATCAAGAAGTCCCTCTCAATATCATCAGGATAGTTCCTAGAGAACTTCCTAATGAGTTTGAGGTTCCTCTTGATTAACAGGAACTCCTTCCCCGTGATGGAGTCGCTGTCCCGTCCAATGTATCGTTTACAGTATAATTTTCTTGGCAGCGATCTCCTTAGCGTCGGCTTGTCTAGCAGATAATGGTATCGATGAGTCTAATCGGTGCCAGCATCTGTTTCAACAGCCAACTGCCTGAGTAGTCTCGCGACATCACTGCAGGCCGTGGAGATTGAGTCGAGATCCTCAACCTCGCCACGGTTTACTTCCCTAGTCAGTAACTGGGAGGAGCCTCCTTGCTTCAGAGGAGACACCATGGTTGCTACTGTGTTTATCACCGTAGTTCTAATCACCGTAGTTTCCATGATGTCATCCTCGTCCGACAAGGGCGAGTCATCCCAGTGCTGATTTGGGATGCTCTCCTGACTAAGGCGGAAGGAGCCGGTTTCCTCTAGAAGTTCGAGGAGAAGATCCGACTGCCTCTCCAGGCTTACATTTACGTCGTCGAAAGAAAGTCGGCTCCATAAAAAGTGCTGTGAGTGAAGATTTGAGGTCGACCATGGCATAGCCTCTTACCGTGGTAGGGACTTGGCAACTAAGCCTGAAACACTTGTTGAGGCGCCCAGGTATCAACAAGGCTCCGTTCTAATACAGTCGGTACCCTGACTGCAAATCGTGGAACGCTGATAGGCACGAGGTCGCATGTCACCCCACCGTTAGGGGAGACATTTTAAGGAGGTATTGTCTCAAACCTATTGAAATGGATATAAGAGAGGGGGCGCCATTCTCGCCTCGTCGGCTCAGGGATCATAGGCACTCGGTCATTTCCTCCGAGACCCTCCCCCTGAGCCCGCTGATTGTCCGCGACTGTTTATTGGTTATTCACAGTTACCCAACGAATGATGTTGGGCTTCCTACTATCCGCAACCTGTGGACGCGTCCGTTAGCATTCAGATCTGCTCCCCGTAGACGTTGATACTAACCCTGCTGTTATATGAATCTGAAGCATGGGTACTTGCGCAAGCACATGAGGCAGCTAGTGTAGTGTTCTCCGAAAGATCTATGAGCCGATCTGCGTCGACGGTGAATATCGCCATCGAATGAACAATGAGTTGTGCAATATATTCTCGGACTACGTTGCCTAGGTGATGTTGTGAGAATGGATGAGGATGCGGAAGCGTAAAAGGCATATAAAAGCAAGTCAAATTATGGTTCACGTAGAAGGGGAAGGCCACGTATTCGATGGAAACATCAAGTGGAAGACAACATCTCGGAACATGGAATTTCAAAATTGAAGAGCTGCGCACAAGACAGACACGCCTGGATATATTTTTTAAGCTCAGCTTATGGAACTCTTCCTTGAAATTCGTTTTTTGTTTTTGTATTTGACATAACTATATATATGTTTTTAGTAATCGGACGGGCGATCGGAACAGTTTTCCCTCATAATTTTTTAATGTTAATTAAAATCATAAAGTCAAATTCATTTTATACGATTTCTTGGCTTAACTCTAGTTTTGCAAGAACGATCAGATTTTTCTGAATTTTTTCCAGTGTAGGTATTTTTACCCTAATTATGGGGATATATTTTTTTGGGGGGACGTACTCGGTTACCCGGTTATTAGATCCGGAAGTTCAGGTACGGGTACCTGGCTATACCCGTTAACTATTTCAATTAAATCAACTTCTTTTGATGTAAACTACTAGGAAGCCAAGGACAAGTCTTTTCTACGAACCAAAATATCACATCCGAATAATTAATATTTCTAATTGTTTGTTTTTCTTTCATTCTCTTCGATTCCGGCATTCATTCTGCTGATTTATTGCCTTTCAGTAATTAATAAAACTTCTTGCTTCATTTCAATTTTCAAGTGCATTAACCGACGGCCAAAAATTTGCAGACCTCATGAATATTTGAAATAACTTTGAAAGGGGATGGAAGCTGTGTGTGGAGTTTATGTGTGTGTTTGCTGTTCGGTCTATCGGGGAGTGAGTTGTCGACGTTATCCTTAAATCAAACACACGTTTTCACAATTGAAATCGTAATGACATTTTATTGCATATTAATTATTTTTGGAACTTATGCCGAAGCATAAGTCGTAGAAAATATGGGGCGGAGTGAATGCGTTCGAATGAAAATGAAAAAATTCTCACGATTTTTTTTCTATACGAAAAACATTGCGATCCAAGGGTCTCACAAATTTTTTTCTATACGAAAACAACTGATCCAAGGGTCTCACGAATTTTTTTCTATACGAAAAACATTGACCCGAAGGGTCTCACGATTTTTTTTCAAATTGACCCAAGGGTCTCACGAATTTTTTTTCAATAGGAAAAAAATTGACCCGAAGGGTCTTACGAATTTTTTTCTATACGAAAAACATTGACCCTAGGGTCTCACGAATTTTTTTCTATAGGAAAAAAATTGACCCGAAGGGTCTCACGAATTTTTTTCTATAGGAAAAAAATTGACCATAGGGTCTCACGAATTTTTTTCTATACGAAAAACATTGACCCAAGGGTCTCAAGAATTTTTTTCTACAGGAAAAACATTGACCCAAGGGTCTCACGAATTTTTTTCTATATAGAAAAACATTGACCCAAGGGTCTCACGAATTTTTTTCTATATAGAAAAACATTGACCCAAGGGTCTCACGAATTTTTTTCTATATAGAAAAACATTGACCCAAGGGTCTCACGAATTTTTTTCTATAGGAAAAAAATTGACCCAAGGGTCTCACGAATTTTTTTCTATATGAAAAAAAATTGACCCAAGGGTCTCACGAATTTTTTTCTATAGGAAAAAAAATGACCCAAGGGTCTCACGAATTTTTTTCTATAGGAAAAAAAAGACCCAAGGGTCTCACGAATTTTTTTCTATAGGAAAAAAAAGACCCAAGGGTCTCACGAATTTTTTTCTATAGGAAAAAAATTGACCCAAGGTTCTCACGATTTTTTTTCTATAGGAAAAAAATGACCCAAGGGTCCCACGAATTTTTTTCTATAGGAAAAAAATTGACCCGAAGTTTCTCACGAATTTTTTTTTCTATAGGAAAAAAATTGACCCGAAGGTTCTCACGAATTTTTTTCTATAGGAAAAAAATTGACCCGAAGGGTCTCACGAATTTTTTTCTTTAGGAAAAAATTGACCCAAGGGTCTCACGAATTTTTTTCTATAGGAAAAACATAACCCAAGGGTCTCACGAATTTTTTTCTATAGGAAAAAAATGACCCAATGGTCTAACGAATTTTTTTCTATAGGAAAAACATTGACCCAAGGGTCTCACAATTTTTTTTCTATAGGAAAAACATTGACCCAAGGGTCTCACGAATTTTTTTCTATAGGAAAAAAATTGACCCAAGGGTCTCACGAATTTTTTTCTATAGGAAAAAAATGACCCAAGGGTCTCACGGATTTTTTTTCTATAGGAAAAAATTTACCCTAGGGTCTTACGATTTTTTATGCTATAGAAGAAAATAAAACAGACAGACCTGAGGGTATGTTTATTCCCATGATCTTGGGAATCAATTATAGCCTCCGTTACATTGTATGTTCACATCCTCCATGATAATTTACCCTGCGACTAATTTCTGCTTATTTGGTAATTTTTTGCTTCCCGCATTGTCGAATGTCATTTTGTAATGTAATTTCGTGCTCTGCTGCTCTCCATCGCGTTATGCCTGTCTTATTTATTTAACAAGGCTAATAATGGGTCTCTCTGCCTGACTCGCTGTATTTTTGTTGTTGTTAAATTTTTCAAGTCAAGGGATATCAAGCATTTTGGCCATTGTTGTACTTCCTTCTTTCGGAACAACAACACCATCGTCATCATTAAAACGTGGGCGTATTTTTTCGTTATTTTGTTGTTCGCCATCCATGGGCACCTCCGCTGCACATCACATCTTTCTTCGGAACGATGGAACTTCGAACATGCAATGAAGACACCATTGTTGCAAATTTTACCCTCAGCGCGTGTTAGTCGATTTTGTTACTTCTTGCTGCCAGAAGAGAGAGCGAGTCGGCGAACAAGCGATTTCCAAATGTTGGCAACATTTTCAACAAAAACTTATCATATTCCATTGTTATGGCGAAAAATTGCGTTTGTTTGTGTATGTAGCCCTTTTGTTGTTGTTGTTCGTGGAGTAGACCAACTTAAATATCTGCCCATGAATACACTACACATTCCTCCAAAACGAGTGTGTATGAGTATACTTGTATCGTGGAGTTAAGTGGCAATTGTAGTGGTGATGATAGCCCTTAAAGGTGCACAATGGGATGGATTTTCTCCAAAGGCCAAAAAAAAAATCGTGAGACTCTTGAGTCAATTTTTTTCCTAATGAAAAAATTTGTGAGACCCTTGGGTCAATATTTTTCTATATAGAAAAAAATTCGTGAGACCCTTGTGTCAATGTTTTTCCATATAGAAAAAAATTCATGAGACCCTTGGGTCAATGTTTTTCTATATAGAAAAAAATTCGTGAGACCCTTGGGTCAATGTTTTTCGTATAGAAAAAAATTCGTGAGACCCTTGGGTCAATGTTTTTCGTATAGAAAAAAATTCGTGAGACCCTTGGGTCAACTTTTTTTCTATAGAAAAAAATTCGTGAGACCCTTGGGTCAATGTTTTTCGTATAGAAAAAAATTCGCGAGACCCTTGGGTCAATGTTTTTCGTATAGAAAAAAATTCGCGAGACCCTTGGGTCAATGTTTTTCGTATAGAAAAAAATTCATGAGACCCTTGGGTCAATGTTTTTCGTATAGAAAAAAATTCGCGAGACCCTTGGGTCAATGTTTTTCGTATAGAAAAAAATTCGCGAGACCCTTGGGTCAATGTTTTTCTATAGAAAAAAAATCGTGAGACCCTTGGGTCAATGTTTTTCTATATAGAAAAAAATTCGTGAGACCCTTGGGTCAATGTTTTTCTATATAGAAAAAAATTCGTGAGACCCTTGGGTCAATGTTTTTCTATATAGAAAAAAATTCGTGAGACCCTTGGGTCAATGTTTTTCTATATAGAAAAAAATTCGTGAGACCCTTGGGTCAATGTTTTTCGTAGAGAAACAAATTCATGAGACAGTTCGGGTCAATGTTTTTCGTATAGAAAAAAATTCGTGAGACCCTTGGATCAATTTTTTTCCTATAGAAAAAAATTCGTGAGACCCTTAGGTCAATGTTTTTTTTATATAGAAAAAAATGCATGAGACCCTTGGGTCAATGTTTTTCTATATAGAAAAAAATTCGTGAGACCCTTGGCTCACTATTTTTCTATAGAAAAAAAAATCGTGAGACCCTTGGGTCAATGTTTTTCTATATAGAAAAAATCGTGAGACCCTTGGGTCAATGTTTTTCATATAGAAAAGAATTCATCAGACCCTTGGGTCAATGTTTTTCGTATAGAAAAAAATTCATGAGACCCTTGGGTCAATGTTTTTCGTATAGAAAAAAATTCGTGATACCCTTCGGGTCAATGTTTTCGTATAAAAAAAATTCGTGAGACCCTTCGGATCAATGTTTTTCGTATAGAAAAAAATTCGCGATACCCTTGGGTCGATGTTTTTCGTATAGAAAAAAATTCGCGAGACCCTTGGGTCAATGTTTTTCGTATAGAAAAAAATTCGCGAGACCCTTGGGTCAATGTTTTTCGTATAGAAAAAAATTCGCGAGACCCTTGGGTCAATGTTTTTCGTATAGAAAAAAATTCGCGAGACCCTTGGGTCAATGTTTTTCGTATAGAAAAAAATTCGCGAGACCCTTGGGTCAATGTTTTTCGTATAGAAAAAAATTCGCGAGACCCTTGGGTCAATGTTTTCGTATAAAAAAAATTCGTGAGACCCTTCGGATCAATGTTTTTCGTATAGAAAAAAAATCGCGAGACCCTTCGGATCAATGTTTTTCGTATAGAAAAAAATTCGCGAGACCCTTGGGTCAATGTTTTTCGTATAGAAAAAAATTCGCGAGACCCTTGGGTCAATGTTTTTCGTATAGAAAAAAATTCGCGAGACCCTTGGGTCGCAATGTTTTTGTATAGAAAAAAAAATCGTGACACCCTTGTGTCAACTTTTTTTCGTATAGAAAAAAATTCGTGAGACCCTTGGGTCAACTTTTTTCTATAGAAAAAAAAATCGTGACACCCTTGTGTCAACTTTTTTCGTATAGAAAAAAATTCGTGAGACCCTTGGGTCGCAATGTTTTTGTATAGAAAAAAAATCGTGAGACCCTTGGGTCGCAATGTTTTTCGTATAGAAAAAACTTCGTGAGACCCTTGGGCCAATGTTTTTCGTACAGAAAATAATCGTGAGAACCTTGGTCGAAGTTTTTTCTATAGAAAAAGACCCTTGGTCGAAGTTTTTTATTATAGAGAAAATTATCCCACTGTGCTTTGTTGCTGTTATTATATTTGTTGTTCTCCATCTCTCGTCCAAATCGTCTACTCCAATTCGAGTTCGAGCATGTGGTAACATGTTTGTAATTGGTTTACTGGCAAATGGCAACAACAGCCAACCAAAAAAGCTTAACAATGCCCTAACAACAAATGAAAATGCTTTTAAGAGCTAACCCTCGACCCGGCCCCCTTTTTCTCAACTCACACACACACTCGACACCACACTCTGCCGACTCTTTCGCTCTTTAGACAAAATCTCGATTTAATTTGGAGTAGAGTTGAGGGTTTTATGTCAGTGCGTGTGTGAGCTTGGGAGAGTTGGTGTTGGTAGTGGCATTTAAGAGTGTGTATGTGTGTGTGAATACCCCACACTCCCCTTGTGACTAACAACGACGACGGCCTGCTGTTAGCTTCCCTTCATCGTCAGTTCTTTCTTCTTTTTAGTTGAAGTTATCCCGCTGAGGTGTTTGCTTACTTTGAATCCAAAAATCAAACCAGACCAGGCGACGTGACGTGACTTGCCTTTCGGAATCAATTTGCTTGATTACCTTCGTTCGTCCATTCCAATCGCGTTGTGGCGAACTGCCTACAACATCATCAAAAAACCCATCGACATATTCCGCCAAGGCGAGACAAAGACAAGAAAAGGAGGGCGATCTTTATGTTGGTGTTTTTCTTTGCGGAATTGATGGGTGCTCGAATGGACGGATGGATGCCTGACTGTCTGCCAGGTTCGAACAAAAGATGTTTAACTTTCCAACAGCCAACACTGTAAACAGCCCGACGCTGGGAGGCTGTTAGCTCTTTGATGTCGGAACATCATCACCAGGATACAAATCAGGAATCATCTCTAATAACATTTAATGTGCGAATGAATGTGCGATCCGGCTGCTGATGATGGTTTCCGATGATGATGATGGTGGTGGAAGCACCAACATCAACAGCCATGAAAGCCATGCTTTAGGCGGCATCAGCGAGCGGCAGCCTCATCGAAATCAGCAACATAAACAACACCTCAACAGCTAACTGACTGGTCTGTCGGCCATTCGGTCGGTCGGTCGTTCGCTCGTTTGGTCGGCTAACAGAGTCCATTGTTTAATTTGTATCTGATGATGATGAGGAGGATGATTTGCCTGACTTCGGTTTTGTTTTGCCTTTTTTGGGGGTTTTCTGGGAATATCATCATCGGGACGTTTTAATGGCTTGGCTAAAGTGGCAATGATGAGTCGTGTGAGCGTGTGTGTGTATGTTTGTGTTTGCGGAATTAGTTAAGCTTCGTTTGGTTAGGCTTCCCGATACAAAAGGAATGAGTTAAGCGTTCATTGTTGGGTCTTTTAAAATGGCCAACAAAACAAAGTGTGAATATACGAATATCAGACATAATGGATAAATGGTGGAATTTTTTCTAAAATACATTAGAGAGGGTCGAAGGAGGACGTGAAAAAATATGCTATAGGAAACTAATAGCAACTGGGTCAAGTTTTTTTTTATAGAAAAAAAATCGAAAGACCCTTGGGTCAATGTTCTTTTCTATAGACAAATATTCGTGGGGCCATCAGGTCATGTTTTTTCTATAGAAAAAAATTCGTGGATCCCTAAGTCGATTGGGTAACCTTCAGGTCGAAGCCTTGCGTTTTTTTCTAGGGAGATCCAAAATAAAAATTCTAATACTCGACCCACCTTAGTGTTTAGTTAACAACATAACCATAAATGTTTATGAGGTACCGATGACTATCATCGAAGGTCAATGATAATTATACCTCCTTTATTTGTCGGCTAGTATTAATGTAAAGCCATCACCAAGAGGATTATTTTTAACAAATTCCGATCGCTTTGTTTCTATTTTTTGTAAAACAACACATCAAGATTCTTGTAAACAGCAACAAAGACGAAAATAGACGATTTTTTTCTCTAGGAAAAAACTTGGCCCAAGGGTTTTTTGTACAGAAAAAAGCATTGACCCGAAGTGTCTCACGAATTTTTTTCTATACGAAAAACATTAAACCGAAGGGTCTCACGAATTTTTTTCTATACGAAAAACATTGAACCGAAGGGTCTCACGAATTTTTTTCTATACGAAAAACATTGACCCAAGGGTCTCACGAATTTTTTTCTATACGAAAAACATTGACCCAAGGGTCTCACGAATTTTTTTCTATACGAAAAACATTGACCCAAGGGTCTCAAGAATTTTTTTCTATACGAATAACATTGACCCAAGGGTCTCACGAATTTTTTTCTATACGAAAAACATTGACCCAAGGGTCTCACGAATTTTTTTCTATACGAAAAACATTGACCCAAGGGTCTCATGAATTTTTTCTATACGAAAAACATTGACCCAAGGGTCTCATGAATTTTTTTCTATACGAAAAACATTGACCCGAAGGGTCTCACGAATTTTTTTCTATACGAAAAACATTGACCCGAAGGGTCTCACGAATTTTTTTCTATACGAAAAACATTGACCCAAGGGTCTCACGAATTTTTTTCTATAGGAAAAACATTGACCCAAGGGTCTCACGAATTTTTTTCTATACGAAAAACATTGACCCGAAGGGTCTCACGAATTTTTTTCTATACGAAAAACATTGACCCGAAGGGTCTCACGAATTTTTTTCTATACGAAAAACATTGACCCGAAGGGTCTCACGAATTTTTTTCTATATAGAAAAACATTGGCCCAAGGGTATCACGAATTTTTTTCTATATAGAAAAAAATTGACCCAAGGGTCTCACGAATTTTTTTCTAAAGGAAAAAAATGACCCAGGGGTCTCTCGAATTTTTTTCTAAAGGAAAAAAATTGACCCAGGGGTCTCTCGAATTTTTTTCTAAAGGAAAAAAATTGACCCAGGGGTCTCACGATTTTTTTTCTATACGAAAAGCATTCCGACCCAAGGGTCTCACGAATTTTTTTCTAAAGGAAAAAAATTGACCCAAGGGTCTCACGAATTTTTTTCTAAAGGAAAAAAATGACCCAGGGGTCTCTCGAATTTTTTTCTAAAGGAAAAAAATGACCCAGGGGTCTCTCGAATTTTTTTCTAAAGGAAAAAAATTGACCCAGGGGTCTCACGAATTTTTTTCTATATAGAAAAACATTGACCCAAGGGTCTCATGAATTTTTTTCTATACGAAAAACATTGAACCGAAGGGTCTCACGAATTTTTTCCTATACGAAAAACATTGACCCGAAGGATCTCACGAATTTTTTTTTCTATACGAAAAACATTGACCGGAAGGGTTTCACGAATTTTTTTCTATACGAAAAACATTGACCCAAGGGTCTCACGAATTTTTTTCTATACGAAAAACATTGACCCAAGGGTCTCACAATTTTTTTCTGTAATCAAAATTTGTATAAAAAATCAGCTCTTTATTTTTAGTTATGATAATTTTTGTCAGATCTTTGTTTGCCCATCAAAATTTCCCCTCGAACAATACACCAACTGTCATATTATTTACAAACCACAATATACTTCCTCCGTCCTATTCAAAATCAACAACAAAGCCCCTCACCGCCTTTTATTAAAAACTACAAATCGCTGCGCCGTGTTCAGCCTATAATAATGATCATAACATTTCATAAATTTTAACTTCATTTCTTTGGCCAAGTCCAAACACGCACATAATGGAGATTGATCCTAATCAAATATACGCTTCATAAAAAAACAACAACAAAACCGAGCCGAACCGAAGAAGAAAATGGATTTTGATTTATGTTCAGATGCCGAGAACAGACTTCTACTCTATTAGCTGTGGCAAGGCAGAGGAAGCAAAATATTTGCAAGGTGGGAAAGAGTGGAGAGAGGGGATCTTATTATCGACCCTGGGTAACATTTCAACACCAGTATTGTGAAAAAGCTCCCGCTTTACCTCTGGCTGGTCGCATCCTCATATCATTACCCATCTGCCTACGATCAGATGATGCTGGAAGAGGGTACTGTTCCTCCTTCTTTCTTTTCCCTCCGTTTTGTGAAGTGGCCGCTAACACTTCACAAAACGGAGGGCAAAAAAATCAACACAATTGAAGTTTATGATAAGTCAGGATTATGACAGGGCATCGTATCTTCCTCGGTGAGTTGTTGGATTCCATAGAATATCAATGCTAACTGTTCCGCAGCCATTCATCCCATGTTCTTGTGTTTGAACAAAAGTGACGCTGATGTTGTATTAGCGTTTATGAACAACAACAGCAGCAGCAGCAATAACAATTTCGATGTGAGTTCTCCATCGGACAATAGCTCCACATGTGAATCTTCTTAAAAAGTAATAATAATTGCAATGCGGTAAACACACACTGACTCTGCAGGAATTGTGGCTAATGTGGAATATGAGAGGGAAAGGAGATGGTGAAGAGTAAGAAGCGAAACAAAAAATTATGAAGCTTAAAAATAAGCCAGAGAACACAAAAGCTCACCCAATAATGCAACAACTTAACAGAAGAAATCTCAATCACCCATTCCGAATCATCGTCATATAGGGGATATATGAGACATTCCATTGAGAGAGATATTCCTCTAAGAGGGAGAGAGAGGAATATTAAGATAATCTACGGAAGATATAAGAACATTTTCAGGACATAATTTTTTGTGATTGGGAAATTCATTGCTGCATTCTTTGAAGATCGCCTCATCCTGGTTTCAGTAGACCGACTAAAACCCAACGTCCTACTATGTAGTTGTGACAAAGACAGCAACGCTTCGGCATTACCTCGCGGTGACTCTCTCTGTGGCTACTTGTTTTCAGCCTTCATCTTTATAGATTTGCGTCCAATACCCCAAATTTTCTTTTTAATCGGTCGAGATAATTTTTTCAGAAGGAGTTCAAAGCAACACTTTCATATGCCATCGGTTTCCAATATTTTGCTTGTTATGTTTTCTGCTGTTACCCGGCCAAATTCTGTTCCTAGCCTCTTATACTCGATAGTCCATCGACTATCTTTCACCTCCATATACATATATTCAGTATGGGGAGCTACACTATTGGATTCTGTACAGCTATTTTCGGAAATACCCTTGGTCTGATAACAGTTGTGTAATATAGTAATTCACATCTCCGCGATTCCTGCTCGTTCACCATCCCACCTTCGTTATGAGATTCGCTTCTACCACCTTCTTATGTTTTGGGTTTCCCATTTTCTGATAGTTTCTGCTCTCAGGGTCCGCCCATCGGCTCCAGGAACTATTCGTAAACTATTCATTCGCTCTTCATCCATTATATCTACAGGGATCAACCGCTATTATCAAAAAAATCCGTCTGCCGCTGACCCTGTGCGATATGACGACGACACTAATAGTACCAAAGTTCTCTGAACATCTGACATATGATGCGCTATGTGCTGACTCCATTAAAAGTTTTCGTTTTTTTGCTATAGGCCTGCTTATATTTGTCATAAGCCTGGTTATGATTTCCTGGCTTGGCTTCGAATTACTCTTCCAATTTTCCAGGTTTCGTTTTCGAACCATGTGGTTGGCAATAGACAAATTCAGTGGATAGTGTGACTATTACAAGCCGGATAGTGTGACTTTCTCCAACGAAGGAGGAAAAATTCATTCAAAGGGGCTTTCGAGTAATCGTTAAAAGTAATCAGCTCCCTGACATCCCTATAACCAACCTCGGTATGAAAATTACAAAATTGAAATGGCAGGAGATAGCACCACCCAGAGGAATATGGTAAACCCAAACCATAGAACACAATTCAGGTATGCATTGTTTTTAGGCTACGTTAGATGGCAGCCCCATCACTTAAGACAGGTTACAACCGGCCGATGATCTACTTAGTTTGAATAAAAACAGATGAATTATTAATCGAAACAAAGACCTATCGAGTGTAGAGTTGGGCAATCTAGTTCACGTACCGGATCGATCATTCTCGTTCCTTTTTTAAAAAAGGAACTAGTTCCTTAATGTAGTTCTTTTGCTCCATATAGTTCCTTTGCTCAATGTAGTTCGTCTACTCCACGCAGTTCCTTAGTCCTTAGTCTTAGTTCCTTAGTCTTTATAGTTCCTTTGCTTTTTATAGTTCATTTGCTCAAAATAGTTCCTTTGTTCTATTTAGTCCCTTGCTCCATATAGTTCCTTTACTCCATACAGTTCTTTTGCTCTTTATATTTCCTTTGCATTTTATAGTTCCGACTCCTACATAGTTCCTAGTGCATAGTTCCAATGCACTAGTTCGTTCCGGTACTACCCAACTTTAATCGAGTGATTCTTTGTGGAATCCCTATACTCGGCTCATCCAGTATTTTTAGCATTACATCAGACATTCCGAGTTCAAATCTAAGTGGAGGAGGAAACATTTTTTCAAAGTGGATTTCAAATATTTATATAAAGAGACTTACATCCCACTTCTTATAAAGTGTATTCGCGATGCCCCTGACATTCTCGTCAGAAAAATCAAGAAGTATAATTTTCTATAGTAGTCGAAGACAATATTTGGAGCTCTTTTTCTATGAATTTATTAGCCGTGTTTGAAATTCCGTATTCTTGGTGGTTTTGCAAAAGATGTCCAATGTAGGTCGCAGTTTTAACATAGCCCTTAAAACTAGGTGCCGCTAAACAATATCAACTCATGAGAATAATACAAAATAGGAATGGCATGGTATAGCTCCACCCAGAGGAATATGGCAACACTTAAAAGCAAGGACCACAACCATTATAAAATAATTCAAGGGGGCGTTGTTGCCTAGCAACTACAGGTGGCAGGCTCATTATCCAGAAGAGGCAATTTTTTAATCCAATAAGGGTGGATTTTTAAAAAGAGAATTTAGTTCTAAGGGCCAGCAGAACCAAAAGGATTGAGTTAAAAAAAATTGTATGTCGTCGGAAAGACTGCCTTTTTAAGGAGACTTTTGTTCGAAAGACTATCAGGTTCAAAAAGCGTGGATTTCTTAAAGACTATTTTGTCCGAAGGACTTACTGGGGCGATAATCGTGGATTTGTTGAAGAATTTTATTTTGGGTCTATAAGTGTGGATCTGGTTTTAAAATGATATATCTGAAGGACTATATGTTCCAAAATATGGATTTATTGAAGAGTATGTTTTCCGAAAAACTATGAGGTCCAATAAGGACAAATTTTTATAGAGAATTTAATTCGAAGAACCTGCAGAGTTTTTTAAGGGCGATTTTGTCAGAAAGGCTATCAGGACAAATAAAGTCCTGAATTTAGTTCGAAAGAATATCAAGTCCAAGAAGCGTGAATTTTTAAAAAATAATTTTCCGACTGATTTCTGATGGTGATTTTTTAATGACTATTTTGTCGAATAAGGTTAGAATTTTTTAAAGACTATTTTGTACAATAAAGGTGGATTTTTAAGGAGTATTTTGTTCGAAGACTATCAGGTCTAAGAAGTGTGGATTTTTAAAGGCATCAGGAAGAATCCAAGAATGGTGGATTTTTAAGGAGTCTTTTGTTCGAAAGACTATCAGGTATAAGAAGCATGGATATTTTAGAGACTATCAGGTTCAAGAAGGGTAGATCTTTAATGAGTATTTTGTTCGAAAGACTATCAGGAGTAAGAAGCGTGGATTTTTTAAAGACCATCAGATCCAAGAAGCGTGGATTTTTATAGACTATCAGATCCAAGAAACGTGGATTTTTTAAAGACTGTCAGATCCAAGAAGCGTGGATTTTTAAAGACTGCCAGATCCAAGAAGCGTGGATTTTTAAAGACCATCAGATCAAAGAAGCGTGGATTTTTAAAGACTATCAGATCCAAGAAGAGTGGATTTTTTAAAGACTATCAGATCCAAGAAGAGTGGATTTTTTAAAGACAACCCAAGAAGCGTGGATTTTTAAAGACTATCAGGTCCAAGAAGCGCGGATTTTTTAAAGACTATCAGGTCCAAGAAGCTCGGATTTTTTTAAAGATTATCAGGTCCAAGAAGAGTGGATTTTTTAAACATTATCAGGTCCAAGAAGCGTAAATTTGTTAAACATTATCAGGTCGAAGAAGCGTTGATTTTTTAAAGACTATCGGGCCCAAGAAGAGTGGATTTTTTAAAGACTATTTTTTCGAATGATTGTCAGGTCGAAAAACCGCGGATTTCTAAAGACTATTTTTTCAAAGGACTGCCAAGTCGAGGAACCGTGGATTTCTAAAGACTATTTTTTCGAAGAACTGTTAGGTCGAGGAACCTTTGATTTCTAAAGACTATTTTGTCCGAAGAATTATCAGGTCGAAGAACCGTGGATTTTTTAAAGACTATCGGGTCCAAGAAGAGTGGATTTTTTAAAGATTATTTTTTCGAAGGACTGTCAGGTCGAGGAACCGTGGATTTCTAAAGAGTATTTTGTCCGAAGAACTATCAGATCGAAGAACCGTGGATTTTTTGAAGACTATTTTGTCCGAAGAGCTATCATGGGAAATAATTAGTGTGGAGTTTTTAAAGATTTCGTCGGAGGACTAACTGGGGCTAAAGTCGTAGATTAGTTAAAGAATTTAGTTAATACAATAATCGTCCAATAATCGTGGGTCATTCTTTAAATTATATTTTCTAAATGACTAAAGGGTCCATTAAGTGCGGATTTTTTAAGTTCTATTTTTTTAAAGACTATTTGTCTTACAGGGTAGAAATATTTCTGCTAAAGTCTTCTTTTATATACGACCCCCTAAGTTTCTCGACCTATAGAAGACTTTAAGGGAAAGATTTGCTCATATATATTTATGGGAGCTCATATATCTACTCCTTTGAACCAAAAGGAGTTCCTCTATATAAGGAAGGCCAAACTCCATCTACTGACAGTTTTTGATTTATGGAACACCTATAGAAGTGCATGTTCATAGCAGTTCAAGTATTTACAAAGGATTTCGATGAGGCCCTCCAATTACAAAATCTCCGTCCTTCAATATGGAAAAATTTGATAATACCTTAGCGGAATTACCCACATCCATCATCTCATCATCTGGAACGTACTTAGCAAAGGACCTCTTGTTTTATAAAAGACGCAAGGCATGGCAAATAATACAATGCGGACCGATTGTAAATAGGCAGCAATGACGCGTCGTTGCTTTTTATCTGAAAACAAGTAATAAAACAAACTACCTGTGGTTAAGACACAATGCAGTACCCCTCGCCCCTTTCATCTCTCATCTCCTCGCCTCAAGTGGCTTACATGCCAGGCTTGTTGAACTGAAATGAATGGTCGGATCGATGGATTATTCCACACTCATTCGCATCGGTCAGACACTCTGGAGCTGTGAAGTAAAGAACGCCCCGAACAAAATCGCATCAGTAATGGAACTCACGAATAAATGATGATGCATGCGTGTGTGTGTGTGTGTGTGTGAGTGTGCATTATGCGAACAATCGACGACGAGCTGCCTAATTACCTTTTTATCCCATTTATTAAATACCAACATAGTTAGGCTGCTTGGTAGGCACGTTGATGGGTACCTTCTTCTCAGCCGTGCCAGACATTGTGGCTGCAGTGTACGAGGGTTGCCCGACAAGTGTTGGTCATCATTAATGGGAAAGGGAGTTACAATTGTGGGTTTTTTTGTTTATTATTGTTTTTTTATTTTTCTTATTGTAATTATTTGTCTAATGTGTGTGTGTGTGAGCGAGAGTGTGTGTGTGGTAATGATGTACCAAAGTGTTAGCTGTAGACACTTTCCAGCTCGCTTCTGATCTAAGTCGCAGCTACTTTTGTGGGTAATGAAGCAAGAAAATTCAATTAATAGCCCGCTGAGGGGGCGGACATATTGTGGCCTGGAGAACAATTGTAATGCTATTTGGGAATAATACAAATGCCGATTATGCATGGCCTAGAGGGAGGTGTACCCAAATACCCCCTCCCTGCATGCCTTGGAAAAAAATGGGATAAATAGTTTACAGATTTGAACGGCTGCCGCCTCAGTTGGTGCTGATACCGATAATGGAAGCAACAGTTTATTATCATTTATTGCTTTGTTGTTATTATTGTTGTTTTTCCTTATTGCAACAAAAAGACAACAATAACAACAACACCATCACCCGAAAAAAACCAATAACTGATTATTATTTGTTTTGTGTGTTCGTTCGGCACTTCGAACAACCTGAGGAGCACAAAACCCAAACGACCCAACGATTATGAATCGTTTGTTAAGCCAGCAGGGGGTATTTGATGTTGTGCCGAACTTTTTCTTGCCAAATTGCTTTTGACCTGGCCAATGATGATTTGAATGAATCTGTTTTTAAATCATTTGGTAATAATAAGTTAATGGGAGGGGATTCTCTTCCCCTCACTCTCTCTCTCTCTCTCGCCTTCACCACCGCTGCTCTCAACTAAATGAATGACCATCAAATATTTGACCCACACCAAAAATGAAGAAGAAGCTTCGAAACAACAAAATTAATTATTGGTTTATTTGTTTAATGCCGAAGCAATAACAACAACAGCATTCACAAATGATAATTTTGAAATATTAGTTTGTTCAAGAAATCTGCAATATTTATATTTTCTCCCGAAAAATGTTAGGGGTTTTCAAAAATTAATTTTTTAATTGCCAGCAAAAAAAAAAGAAAAAACATTGGGGTTAGATCTTCTAAAGGAAACCCATACAATTATCGCATACCTTAAGTATAGAGACATAGGAGGTCTCCTATCTGCGGAAAGCTACAGAAGATCTTCTATCGATGAAATAGCGTCAAGAGGTCCTCTAACTACAAACAAGTTACTGTCACTTGTCCTCCAGTTCTAGAAGAGTAATTTTCCTGCAGATTACACGATTGAAGGTTATTACTTTTTATACCCTTCACCACACTGTGGTACAGGGTATTATGTCTTTGTGCATATGTTTGAAACAGGCAAAAAAAACGAGATAGACCCATGGTTCATTTGAGAACATGCATAGAATCACTTTCTGAGTCGATTTATGCATGTCCGTCCATCCGTCCGTCTGTTAAATTGTAAACAAAGTACTGGTCGCATTTATCATCCGATTTGGATGAAATTTGGCACAGTTCATTTATTTGGCCCAAGGACGAACCCTATTGAAATTGGGAAAAATCGTTTCAGATTTAGATATAGCTCCCATATATATTTTCGTCCGATTTAAGGTAAATGGTGAACCAAGGTCCTTATATATTTTTCGATTTGCACAAAATTTGGTATAGCGTACGTAAAGTTTCGTGAAAATCGTTTCAGATTTAGATATAGCTCCCATATATATTTTCGTCCGATTTAAGGTAAATAGTGAACCAAAGTCCCTAAATATCTTTCGATTGGCACGAAATTTGGCATAGCGTACTAAGGTAGGCCTAGAATGACGTGCGTAAAGTTTCGTGAAAATCGGTTCAGATTTAGATATAGCTCCCATATATATTTTTGTTCGATTTAGGGTAAATGGTGCACCAAAATCCCTAAATATCTTTCGATTTGCACGAAATTTGGCACAGCGTACTGAATTAAGCCTACAATGATGTGCGCTAAGATTCGTGAAAATCGATTCAGTTTTAGATATAACTCCCATATATATTTTCGTCCGATTTAAGGTAAATGGTGCACCAAAGTTCAATTTCATGTCAATGTTCGTTCGAAAAGTCTGTTAGGTGACTTTAACTATATAACTATATTTTTTCCGAAGCTCTATCAGAGCCAATATTTGGGATTTTTAAATAATTTATTTCTCGAAGGACTATCAGGTCCAATAACTGTTGATTTATTAAAGAATAGTTTTTTCCCGAAACTTAAATTAATAAGGGCTCTCAAAATTTCCTTAAAAAATCCACCCCTAACGCCTTAATAAGGGCTCTCAAAATTTCCTTAAAAAATCCACGCCTAACGCCTTAATAAGGGCTCTCAAAATTTCCTTAAAAAATCCACGCCTAACGCCTTAATAAGGGCTCTCAAAATTTCCTTAAAAAATCCACGCCTAACGCCTTAATAAGGGCTCTCAAAATTTCCTTAAAAAATCCACGCCTAACGCCCTTATAAGGGCTCTCAAAATTTCCTTAAAAAATCCACGCCTAACGTCCTAATAAGGGCTCTCAAAATTTCTTTAAAAAATCCACGCCTAACGTCCTAATATTTGCTGTCAAAATTTCTTTAAAAAATCCACGCCCAATGGTCTAATAGTGGCTCTCAAAATTTCTTTAAAAAATCCACGCCTAACGCCCTAATAAGGGCTCTCAAAATTTCTTTAAAAAATCCACGCCTAACGCCCTAATAAGGGCTCTCAAAATTTCTTTAAAAAATCCACGCCTAACGCCCTAATAAGGGCTCTCAACATTTCTTTAAAAAATCCACGCCTAACGCCCTAATAAGGGCTCTCAACATTTTTTTAAAAAATCCACGCCTAACGCCCTAATAAGGGCTCTCAAAATTTCTGTAAAAATTTAACGCTAAATGGTGTAATAGTGGCACTCAAAATTTCTTAAAAAATCCACGCCTTATGGCCTAATAGTGGCTGGAAAAAATTATTTAAAAAATCCACGCCGTTGGTTGGGTCAAGCTTTTTCCTCGATAAAAGCAATTCGTGAGACCGTTGGGTCGCAAGTTTTTCTATAGACAAAAATTCGTGAGAGCCTTGGGTCATTTTATTTTCTACAGGTACAAATTCTAGCGATCCTTGTGTCAAGTTTTTCTATAGAAAAAATTCTCGGTAATGGCGAAGAGGATTAGGTCTCCGGAAGAGCAAAAAACCTTCCCATACCAGTTTTCCAACCTGACAACGTATTACAAGAAATGTATTTTGAAGGTGGATGGGGCAAAAAGTTAGTGTATTAAACCGCCGAATAAAATTCAGTTTGAAAAGGTCGGGGTTTTTGAACAATCTTTAAAAGACTAATAGAGGTAAGTCTTTCCTACTAACTCAGATCGAGCAAAATTCTCTTTCCTCCCGTCCCCTAAAAATATATTGGGTTATGATACACTTCGGCATACCCCTTGAAGCAATAATGAATTAGAATCTACTTCATCATATTGAACTAAGAGCAAAGAAACAAATATTTTGCTCCTTTGTTGTTGTTCGTGTTTTTGTTATTGTTTTCGGTTATTATTAGTTTAAAATCCACAAAACGTGTGAAAAAGGGGGCAGTAAACATACACGAAATTATAGGGCAAGGCAACGCAACATGCGAAAGCGAAATCCCATCAGGCGTTGCTGAATTGAATTCTGCGAATTTTTGGTGCAAAGATTTAGGTGATTTTAAATAAACACAGCCACAATGCCTCTGGGAAGGCATACACCAAGCTGGAGTATGTGTGTATGTGTGTTTGTATGCCTGAAGATGGTATGCCATATCGGGTGCGTGGAACTTTGTTTATTTAAAGAATGCCGAAGCTCATAACCAAGCCAACCACTTGCCAATTATGGCGGTAAGCATCTACCCATCATCCTAAACAAACATATTTCACAAATTTATGAAAAGATATATCCATCCATCCAGCCAGCCAGCCAGCCATCGAACATCCATCCGCACATATTCTTCTGCAGCCATATGCCTGAACAGAAAAATAACAACAAGATTTACGTACCAAATTTTAAGCTGCTGTTTCTACACTTAGCAGGCGAACAAACGATAATAGCTGCAGTCGATCCAACAAAAAAAAAAAAAACATAATTAACAAAGTCTGGTTATAGGTTTTTCACTTCGTTCGGTTTCGGCTTTCTTTCTTCTGTTGATGACCTGCTGCACCAACAAATCCAACACCACTACCATTTGGTCTTCTCTGCCATGTTAAGCGAATAATGATAAATGATTTTTTGTTGTTGTTTTGTTTTCCAAAACATATTTAAACAGTTCATTTTGAGGTTAGGACATGAAATATTAGAATTTTTATAATATTTTATTATTCAACGTGTACATTAGGTATTTTTGATATTCAGAAGCTAAATGTTCTTTTCTACACCTTCCATGGAATCGAATGAGGGAATGGAACATGTATTATTTATTGACAATAACGAATAGGTTAAATTGATTTGAAAATTGAAATTCAATGGACTTCTGTTTTCAAACGGTTCCGACTTTTTGACCTTAAAAGAATAAAGTAAAAAATGTTAGCACCTCCCACACAAAATGATCAAAACTGTGAAAAAATTATTTGAATCAAAGTTTGTACAACCTTTATCTTAACCAAGCCTTAATCATGTAGGAAAATGGGACCCATTTGTCCACTCCAGGTACCTCTCCCACAAAGGGTCAGCATCTTCAATATTTATAAATAGTGCTTACCTGTTCATAAATAATCCTGTTCAGAATTCCAGAATAACATTCAATAATGCTAGAAATCGCGGATGAAATATATAGAATACGTTTTTCTAACAGAATTCAATTCAGCAACGCCTGATGGGATTTCGTTTTCGCATGTTGCGTTGCGTTGCGTTGCCCTATAATTTCGTGTATGTTTACTGCCCCCTTTTTCACACGTTTTGTGGATTTAAAACTAATAATAACCGAAAACAATAACAAAAACAAGAATAACAACAACAAAGGAGCAAAATATTTGTTTCTAAGCTCTTAGTTCAGTATGATGAAGTAGATTCTAATTCATTATTGCTTCAAGAGGTATGTCGAAGTGTATCATAACCCAATATATTTTTAGCGGACGGGCGGAAAGAGAATTTTATATCTGAATTGGCAGATATGCCTTACATGCAAGCTTTAATGTGATGTAGCAAGGTTTTTGCTCTTCCGGAGACCTAATCCTCTTCGCCATTACAGATAATTTTTTTGTGTAGAAAACCTTGACCCCAAGGGCCTCTACAATTTGTACCTGTAGGAAATGGATTTTTGTAAAAAAAATTTGAGAGCCCTTATTAAGGCGTTAGGCGGGGATTTTTTAAAGAAATTTTGAGGGCCACTATTAGACCATTGGGCGTAATTTTTTTAAAGAAATTTTGGGAGCCACTATTAAGGCGTTAGGCGTGGATTTTTTAAAGAAATTTTGAGAGCCCTTAATATGGCGTTAGGCGTGGATTTTTCAAAGAAATTTTGAGAGCCTTTATTAGGGCGTTAGGCGTGGATTTTTTAAAGAAATTTTGAGAGCCCTTATTAAGGCGTTAGGCGTGGATTTATTAAAGAAATTTTGAGAGCCCTTATTAGGGCGTTAGGCGTGGATTTTTTAAAGAAATTTTGAGAGCCCTTAATATGGCGTTAGGCGTGGATTTTTCAAAGAAATTTTGAGAGCCCTTATTAAGGCGTTAGGCGTGGATTTTTCAAAGAAATTTTGAGAGCCCTTATTAAGGCGTTAGGCGTGGATTTTTCAAAGAAATTTTGAGAGCCCTTATTAAGGCGTTAGGCGTGGATTTTTCAAAGAAATTTTGAGAGCCCTTATTAAGGCGTTAGGCGTGGATTTTTTAAAGTACAAAATAAAAAATTCGCTGTTGCAAACAAAAATTTACTGTGAAAAAAATTCATTTCGAGGGGGCCAGGGCATGGGTTCTCCTATCTATTAAAGAATCAAAAACAGCATTCGAATCAAAAAAGGGCGAATACCTATTTTTATTATTAGGATCTCTACCAGGAGAAGTTTTTCTAAGTCTAAAAATTATATAGGCCCATTCGATATGTACTATAGCTACATGTTGTGTTATGTCAGCAGAAGACTCGATCTTTCATTTATAGAATGACTACATGTGATATATGATTGCTGTCTCCTTATAGGTCTCCTATAAATAAAAGATCGCAGGGTACTCTTCTATATTTTGACTCTAATCCTAATGAGGGTATATACACTTTGCTACGGCAAAAATATGCCTCATCGAAATATTGGTATGTATGTTTTTGTGGACCAAATCCGTTTTAAGCAATTTGGAGTCGGCCCATCTATAAACATGATTGTAAAAATAGACATACGATTCCTTCAGATCCACTATATATATAAATGGAAGCTATTCTGTAGCATTTCTGAAAATATAAAGCTTTCTGCCGCTATAGATAGAATACCTAATACATATCTGCAGATCTTCTGAAGCTAAAAGACTTTCAATTGCCCTTCATATTAGACTTCCATATGTATAAATATATTGAGATTCTTCATCCATCTCAAGTATGGGATAGAATAGCCTGCGCAGTTTAATAGAAGTTCCCTGCCGATATATATATGGTGGGTCTCCTAGAGATATTCTATTTCTATCAATAGAATATCTCCAGGAGACCTTCGATTTTCTATTTCTTTCTACTCTTCTACGATTTTCTATTTATAGATGACTTTCCGAGATTATTACAGGGGTAAAAGAGCTCCAGTCGCTCTTCTTTAGCTACATTTCCGGCGGTTAGGATACCTTCCTTATAAAATCTATACGTAAAAGTCTTACTGTCGCCCATGTATGGCTAGAAATTAATTGAGGTCCTACATCCACATCAAGTCATGGATAGAATACTCCTGATAGTTTTTCTGTTGATAGAACCATCATAGAAGACCTCCTGCATCCCGTTTCTGTCATTCTTCTATAAATAACAGACCTGCGGGAGCTCTTCGGTATATAAAATACCAGATCTAGCTTAGCTTGAAGAGCTTCTATCTTTTTCTATACCTAGAAAAAGTCCAGTCGTTCTTCTTTAAAGACAAAAACCCCTGTAGATAGAAGATCTTCAATAAATACAAGTCCTCATGTCCCCTTTCCAGAGTTAAAGATCTCTTTTCGCTTTTCTAGACCTCTTGTATCTCTTCTGTAAGGAATCCCGATGTTTTATGTATAAAATACCTTATATTGACACACAAACAGTAAGTGAAATTTATATCATCCTTCATTCGACAGAAGATAGGACCAATAGGACCAATGTTAAACATTATGTCCATCTTCTATAGTTAAAAGACCTTCTTCTTCAGTAGATATAATCTTCACTTGTAACTAGAAGACCTCCTGTCGCTTTTCTATAATTTTATACATTTTCTGTAGGGAGCAGACTCCTATAGGTCTTCTTTAAATAAAATATCTCAGGCAGTTATTTTTGGCGCTCTTCTATAAACAGAAGGTCTTCTGCCGTTATTATATAGAGAAAATATTCCCGCCATCCACTTTTAATTTGAAAACAATTTTCAGTTCTTCTGTAGAGAAGAGAAGATTTCTTCATATATAGTTATAGCTATTGCTAGATGTCCATCCGAAGTCTACCTAGACCTAGAATAGTTCATGTCGCTCTTCAAAAAAGGGTATTTGCATATAAGGTCTCTATACATAGGAGTCTAATGGCTAACATATATGGCCAGAAGCCCTCCTGCAGTTACTTTTATTTTGTATCTTCTGCAAATAGAATATCAACCTTCAGTAGATAGAAAATCTCCTCCATCTCCCATGGGACCTTCTGTAGGTAGGAAGACTGGTTTAGCATTTCCATAGATGGAATACAGCCCTTTTATTGATAGAATATCTCCTGCAGCCTTTCTATACACGTAGACCTTCCGTTGATATATTTTAATACAGGACCTTCAGGAGTCCTTCAATATATAGAAGATATTTTTCTAAAAATAGAATATCTCATACAGCCCTTCCATGTCTATAAGCCCTCCTGCTATTACCGTATAGTTAGATGGCCTTCCTGAGATCTTCTATAGTTAGAGGACTTTCCGTACCTCTTCATTAACTGAAATACCTTCTGCGTATCTTCTATGGATTCTCTATGGGATTTATATGGGAGTACAAAGTGCTGCAAATGTTGGCGTATGTTTCAATTATCCACGAATTTTGACAGGCATACGGACGCACTTTATGCAGCATAAATCAAATTATGGGCCACAACAAACAGATTTGTCTTTCAAAACATAACCGTAAACATTTTCCGCCAAACCAAAGCATCACGAAGTGGACCACAGAAAAACCATGAAATGGATTTGGCATGACACGTGCGCCAACATGATGGCCGCACTGTATGTGGCATAAAGTCGACATCGCACGATAATTAAAAGTGATTTTTAATTTACAAATATGCCACACGGATTTCGCAAACATCACCCTGGCCCACGCCAAATGGAAGTCAATGCGGAGCAGAGCCAAAGGCAAAATGTGGCTTGAGGTGTAAACAGTAATAATACGACATGGATTTATTTTGGTTTTTATTGAGGGCCCATTATAAGTCACCTTCCATGCATTACTTCTGGTAATGCCTCATATAGTGTTAACTAATTTTGAGGTTATATAACCTCCAAATAAAAGGTAATTTCGTTTCCATTTGTTAGGCAACATTTCATTTGTTCACTCCCTCCCTCTCTCTCTCTCTCTTTCACTCTCTTCCAGTATTTGCTCAATTTATTTTGTATTATTGGTCTCGATTTGTTATTGTTTCTCCATTTATCCTTTTCCATTAACTCTTGTTTGGGAGTTGTATTGGTAAATATGTCTTAATGGCAAATGAGGTAGGAGGGTGTATGAGTGGTATGGATATCCTTCGTGCGTGTATTTTGTAAAAAAACGAATATCCTTGTAAAAATAAATATTGAAAATTCAATATTGTTCTCAACAACAATAAAAGGATATGCATTGTTTTTGTTTTGTTCATTCCACACACAACAAAAGGACCCCATAGACAATAACAACAATAAGAAAGGCGATGTTGTTGTTCTTCAGTTTGGTGAGGGAAAGGAACGAACGTGTCCACGCACCTTCGTTTGAATAAATTGTAAAATGAGCAGAGATGAGGGCAGAGTAGTGGTGATGGCGTCAGTCCCCTTTCTTTAAATAAATTTCTATGTGAGTTCATCACGTATCGAAGTTTCATGAACGTTTCTCAAATAATAGAGATGCTGTTATATGATGGCATATTTGGCAATATGGGAGGAAGGAATATGAAAGTCCTTGTG
>NW_026873144.1:0-13980 GCF_032173495.1 Musca vetustissima | reverse complement strand
AAAGTCAATAAATGTTTTTCGATTTTCACAAAATTTGGCACAGCGTTATGAATTAGGCCTAAAATGATGTGTGTATAGTTTCCTGAAAATCGGTTCAAATTTAGATGTAGCTCCCATATACATTTCGTCCGATTTTGTGTAAATGGTGCACCAAAGTCCCTATATATCCTTCGATTTGCACGAAATTTGACACAGCGTACTAAATTAAGTATAGAACGACGTATGTTAAATTTCGTGAAAATCGGTTCAGGTTTAGATATTGCCTCCATATTTATTTTCGTTCGATTTAATGTAAAAGGTGCACCAAAGTCAGTGTAAATCTTTCGATTTGCACGAAATTTGGCATAGCATACTGAATTGAGTATAGAATGATGAATGGTGAGTTTCGGTAAAATCGGTTCATATTTAGATATAGCTCCTATATATATTTTCGTCCGATTTTAAGTAAATGGTGCATAAAAGTCCATATATATATCCTTGGATTTGCAGGAAATTTGGCATAACGTACTGAATTAAGCCCAGAATGATGTCTGCTAAATATCGTGAACATCGTTTCAGATTTAGATATATAGCATCCATATATATGTTCGTCCGATTTCCCGTAAATGGTGCACCAAAGTCCCTATATATCTTTCGATTTGCCCGAAATTTGACATAGCGTACTTAATTGAGTATAGAATGATGAATGGTGAGTTTCGGGAAAATCGGTTCATATTTAGATATAGCTCCTATATATATTTTCGTCCGATTTTAGGTAAATTGTGCACCAAGGACCCAATATGTGACCGATAGAACAAAGCGCACTGATATTAATATAACTAAACCTGTGACAAGTTGCTTTGAAATCGGTTCATATTTGAGTATAGCTTCCATATATATTTTCGTCCGATTTTAAGTAATTGGTGCACCAAGGACCCACTATTAAGCCGTTTTGCAACACAATTTTGCAGAGCGTACTAAATTAGGTTCAGATTACTGTAAGCAAAGTTTTGTTGAAGTCGGATCATATTTAGATATAGCTCCCATTTATAGTTTCGTCCGATTTTAAGTAAATGGTGCACCAAATACCCAACGTTAAATCGATTGACACAACATTTTGCACAACGTAGTGTTACGGCTGCTAACATGTCGGTCAACTTCGATCATTTCTCCGATTTTATCGACATTTTCGACGATGTTCCCACCAAAGTTTTTCAAGAGATAGAGATGAAGAGATAGAGAAACTGAAGAAAGAAACCAATATTCTTCTGACATGCTATGAAGGCTTTTGTCCAATCACACAAAGCTTAATGTCAATTCTTGAACATGGTTACTATAATACAAATTTAATATCGGTTGAACTTCAGTTATAAATAATCTGAATAATTCTCCAAATTATCGGAATACGTATCGAATTTTCCTCCTCCTAGTTGAATATACGATGTATTATCAACTTGTATAGGTATATGTGTTGGTAGTTTTCACTTTAAATCGTTGTAAGTCATTCATATATACTTATTAAATTTACCCAAAACTATCCTCAATACCATTCACTTGATCTCAAGCCTACCCCCTATACCCCTTACCACCCTACCACCTATACCCCTTACCACCATATGGGTAATGTACATAGTCACAAAACATCCTAAACTGAAAATTCTTTTCCACTCCGCACAAACATTTTCTAATATTAGGTTCAATCTAAGATAATTTCTTTTACGAAAAATTATTTCAAATAAACTTGTTTTTAATTTCCAATACTTTACCATAATAATTTCAAATTAATGAAAAAATGCCTTTGAAATTTAATTTAATTGACTTAGTCACTTTATCAAAAACATGCATTAAGTTATTCATTGCCTGTTATGGCCATTGGAAGAGAAGCCCACGACTCAGTTGCCATGGCAATCGTACGTTTATTGTGGTTTAACACACAATCTGAAAAAAGAAACGAAACGAAACGAAGAAACAACAAAAAACCTGAACACGAAAACTCGCATGAAATACTCAAAGGAATAAATTATTTTAAAAGCTTTTTAAATAGCTCAAAAAATTGGTTTGGGAATTCTACTCGCATACACACACACAATGGCATAATGCGGTGAAAAGATTTAAAAGAAATAAATCAAACTTTTTGTGTTTTTTTCATTCATTATTATGGTTTAATGAATAGGCAAATTTAATTATTTATCAATAAAACTGTGTTAATTATTAAACAATTATGAACGGTATAGAAAAGAGTAAACAAATGCAGTAGAAAAGCGGGACCTAGAAAATATTCAATATAGGGGCATATGTGTATACCCTATGTAGCTAGGTTGTGAGGGTACTATAAGTTGGTGTGACCTCAAAAGTTTGTACTGCTGTGAAATTTTACTTTCAGATCTATGATTTAGTAATCCGATCGTCATATATCATTTAGCTGAATCGATCTAGACATGTGTGTCCTTTCGTCAGTCCCGACCATCATTAAATATTGCATATAGGTCCGGTTCTAACCTTTTCTCTTTTCTACGTCACGGAATTTTACACGGTCAGATTCTCTGGACAAGTATAGCTCTTTTGATCCCAAGGGGTTAATATTTTGCGGGTCAAATGCCGTATTAAATTATTCCAGAAAAAACATAGATTTTTGAATTGATATTCATTCTTGATCAGAATAAAATTCGCAATGTTAAAGATATAGCATTGATTTTTTTAAGGTATTTTGAAGATATTGGGCACGTTTTTAAAAACAATTGATTTTAGTTTAAAGTTAGAAATTCTCATTGGGTAAAACTATGACTAATCAAAATACCCCTACATAACGGTATCCCCAATATTCGGTATTTTGAAGCCTTTAAACATGTTTTTTAAAAGTCTGGTAAAAAGTCTGGATGCAGAGACCGTTGGCTATCTTTGTGGATAGTCTGGCTGCTCTTAAAGCCCTCACATCCTGTAATATCAAATCTGAGGTCGTCCTCTAGTGTAGAGCAGTTTTGGAAGCACTCATTTACAGCAATCGACCGTGTTTGGTGCCAGGACACCGTGACATCATTGGCAATGTAAAAGCAGACGAATTAGCTAGACGAGGATCTCAATCTCTGGATAGTCAGGCGGCTTTTAAAGCCCGCAAATCCTGTAATATCAAATCTGAGGTCGTCCTCTAGTGTAGAGCAGTTTTGGAAACACTCACTAACAGCTATCGACTGTGTTGGGTACCATGACACCGTGACATCATTAGTAATGAAAAAGCAGACGAATTAGCTAGACGAGGATCTCAATCTACAGATCTAGCAATCGATTGTTCAATCAAACCATCCATCTGTCACATTTTCGGAACTTTGAAGCGTCATTCGACGAACGAGCCAATGAACTCTAGTACAACGAACCTAGGTGCAATTTGTCTATCTGGCCGACTCTGTAAACCAAGAGAAACCAGTAAGGAAAGTAGTAAAATCGGACGGGGCCGACTATATGATACCCTTCACCACTTTGGGTATATTTTACATATGTATCCGAAAAGACGTCGTTGTACTGTTTAAAATTTAATCTCAATCAGACACCCATTGAATATTTGGGGTACAATTAACATAAATAAGTCGAAATTATATATGGAAGCTTAGTTATATCTATATCTGAACCGATTTCAAGCAAACCTGCCATAGATCTATACCATAGTCAATCGAACTATGGTATGGATGGATTCTTGCTAATCAAAAGATTTGCAGGGACTTTGGTGCACCATTTACCCAAAATCGGGCGAAACTATATATGGAAGCTATATCTAAATATGAACCGATTTTCACGAAACTTAGCACACGTCATTCTAGATCTAATTCAGTAGGTAATACCAAATTTCGTGCAAATCGAAAGATATATATAGGGACTTTGGTACACCATTTATCCAAAATCGGGCGCTACTATATATGGGAGCTATATCTAAATCTGAACCGATATTCTCGAAACTTGGCACAAGATATTCTAGACTTAATTCAATTCGCTATGCCAAAATTCGTGCAAATCAAATCATTTTCAGGGACTTTGGTGCACCATTTACCTATAATCGGCCGAAACTATATATGGTAGCTATATCTAAATCTGAACCGATTTTCACGAAACTTGGCATACGTCATTCTAGACCTAATTCAGTAGGCTATACCAAATTTCGTGCAAATCGAAAGATATATAGGGACTTTGGTACACCATTTACCTCAAATCGGACGAAAATATATATGGGAGCTATATCTAAATCTGAACCGATTTTTCCCAATTTCAATAGGGTTATATTCTCAAAAGGAACCATGTATCTATCTCGTTTCCTTTTGCCTGTTACAAACATATGCACAAAGACATAATACCCTGTACCACAGTGTGGTGAAGGGTATAAAAATACATTTGAGAAATTTTTAAATTTATATGGCTCCAACAGTCTCATCATAACGCAGAGAAGAGACCTTCATTATTTAGGTGGTTCCAAAAAGCCTTCCAGCATTTCTAAATAAATTCCATTTTATTGAAAATTGTCCAAGAAAAATTTGTGACGCCACTTGTTTCCTTTTTGTTGTTGTGATAATTACAGTGAAGGCCAAGCAATGCAGCATGGCCACCTTACCCTTGTACCCATTCTAAGTGCGAGTGTGTGTGTGTGTGAGGTTTTGGCAAACATTCAAGTGCTTCGAAGAATTTTAGTTTTGCGGAATATTGAATTTTAATCAATTGCTTGACGTTGTTGAATTTTTTTACTGTTCTCTGCATAATTTGCAAGAAAACAATAGCTAAGGGCATATTTTCTCTGGATAATTTGCCGTAGACATAGTGAACTGAACCTAGCTAGGTAAATATACAATACACATACACACAACTAGACGACATACATGTGATATTTGTTGGTGTCATCGAAAAATAGTGTTGAGCCGTTGTTGGTTGTGGTGGCCACAGTCGTTGCCAGGCCATTAAATATTGGCGATTTTTGTTGTTGTTGTTGCTGCTGTCGATGTTGATTATGTTTGTAGATGATATCATCATTAGTATGAGAATAATAGGTTTGCCGATGCATATCATCATCGGCATCCGCATCCACATGATTTTGGTTACCCACTCCCGTGGTCTGTATTGTTCCAATATCGATACTTATGCCACCACTACCACTAATGCCACCAACACCAACACCGCCCCCATATTTATGATTACGTACACCTCCAGTGTCCACAACAACAACAACATCATCCACACTATGCTGCAAATCATCATCGAAGTGATGATGATGCTGTTGTATCCTGCCACGGCTAGGGTCATTGTAGTTCGAATGCTTGAGAATGATAACACCTGGCAATGCAGTCGATGTTGTTCTTGCTGTTGCTGCAAGGCGAGGAGTGGACGGCGTCGTTGACGAAGAAGAAAATGCAGACAAATAAGTATGGCTTTTAGCGGTGGTACTTGTAAATGCTGAGGCTGTCACTCCGCCGCCTCCACGGCCACCACTTCGTTCGCCTATTTCAACGATAACATCATCATCTTCGGACGTGTGCGGACTATGCGAGGCCAAGACCAGAGGATTATTTAAACCCCACGATGGTGGATGCAAATAATGCGGATAACTTGAATAAATTTCCGCTCGTATACGATCATCATAATCATCATAATCTTCGGCATCCTCGTTATCATTTTCATCCTCCCCCACAGCGTCTTCGTCCTGTGCGCCTGCAACGTTTGCCTTAGTATTAGAGCCGCCTGCAGCATTACCCAAATGACGGGCCGGATAGACACCGTCATCACCTGTTTCCATATAATCATCGCGATTATCGAAATGTTGTTGCTGCTGTTGCTGGGCTGGTCGCGATGGATGATGGTTCTTCTGCTGGTGGTGCTGGTGGTCTTTACTGCGGATATCCTCAATGTCATTATTATTAAGATTTTCACTTTCACCACCAGCACTAATGGCACCAAAACCATGGCCCGGCTGATGGTAATGACTGCTGGTGTTGGCGTGGCCAAACTGCTGTTGTCCTTGTTGGCGTTGTTTTTGCTGCAGCTGCTGTTGTTGCTTTGAGGACATTTGTTGCTGTTGCTTTTTCTTAAGCTTCTCCTGTTTGAATTGTTGCTTCAATTTGGGTGTTAAGCCATTAGGAAAGAATATTAATCTGTCTGTAATTAAACGGTTTTTGTTGTCGTTGTTATTGTTGTCGACGACGAACCGGAAACATAACAAAGTTGCCCAAGAAAAGATGTATTTTTATAAGGTGATGTAGTAGAAGAAGAAGTAGAACAAGAATATAAAAAATATATATACACATATATATAAACATTAAAATATCATAGTGTGTGTAACAGTGTTGGGTGCAATTTAGGTGCCAAGACATTCTTAATGTGCAACTACAGCAACAGAAACAACAACAACTTCGTCTTGTCGTTGCTGCTGCTGTCGTGTTTGGTTGCTAGTAGTGCTACGGTGTTGGTGGGTGGTTGGTTGGCTGTTCGTGTGTGTGCGTGTCTGTGTTTGTGCAAAATTTGCCCCTGAATAGTGTTGCAATTATTTAAGTGCTCTCAATTAAGTGTGTTTTATTTTGCTTTTTCTGTTTATTTGCCAGTGCATATCCGAGACAAGTGCTGCTAATTAAGTGTTGAGTGCTTTGTTAAGATGTTTCTCTCTATTTTTTTTTCATAGCCGCAAAATTAAGTGCAATAAATAAAAGAAGACGAAAATGAAAAAAATATGACCAAATATAACAAAAAATATTCAATGAACTGAAATATGCTTGGTGACAAAATTAATAAATAGAATAATGAATAATAAATGTGAAGGGGTTACTGAATGAATTATGGGAGATAAATTAGTAAACCTACTCTCATACAGTTGTTTATGGGCTGTAGGACATTTGAACATACTTCTTTTTGATATTATTAATAATACTGTTAGTTTCGAATTATGCTCTCTGTGGAACAGTCATGGACCTATTCCAGATTTATGCCAAATATCAGGCTAGTTTTTTTATCATTATTTTTCAAAGGGGTATTCCGAGTATAAAACTGGATACATTTTCAAGGAATAGCTATCCGGAGTTTTAGAGTTTTTAAGACTATTTTTCAAGTTTGATCCCGATAATAAACATGGGCTTTGTAGATTTTTTTTTCCAAAGTCTATCCCATATAAGTCTCATTCGTGTTTTCTGGGAATAATTTAGTATTTGAACATACTTATTTTTGACATTTTCAATATAGTTATTATTAATAATACTGTTATTTTCGAGTTATCGTTTCTGTGGGACAGTCATGGACCTTTTCAAGATTTATGCCAACTATCAGGCTAGTCGCCTTATCACTATTTTTCAAAGATGTATTCCGAGTATAAAACTGCAACTTTATGAATAAATTTTCTTGGAATAGCTGACTGGATTTTTATATTTTTTAAGACTATTTTTCAAGTTTTATGCCGATAATAAACATGGGCTTTGTAGAATATTTTCTTTTCCAATGACTATTCCATATAAGTCTCATTCGTGTCCAAAAGTGGACTTTTTTAAGGACAACTACAGCCACAAGCGAGGATTCCCTATCCTAAACCAATTCCAATTTTTAAGAATATTTCTACAAAGGAATATTCCAATTGTAACTTGGATTTTTTTAAACATATTTCTTCTAAGGTCTAATATATATTAGGTTGGGGGAAAAACCATTAGGGCCGGTCGTCGAAAATGTCGATAAAATCGGAGAAATGATCGAACTAAACTTTATACTTTTTATGATCGATTTTTTAAACCATTTACACAAAACTGTATTCAAAACCAGTGAGCGGAGCAGTATAGTCGGGCGGGGCCGACCATACGATACCCTACACAACTACCACGGAACTCAAATTTTCTGTGGATGTTTATTCCGAGCCTGGGCAATATTTCGTGATATTTGCACCCTCTTGCCCGATTAGAGGTAAACAGCACCTCTTCCTGCTGCAGCACCTCTTCCTGCCGTAATATTCATATTTTCCGAATATTACGAGTATTCAGTAGAGCTATTGTCCAGATTCCCTTCACCGTGGGTTGTGTTGTGATGTTCGGCTTTCATTTGTGGTCTATAGATCGACTCGAAAATAACACAAAATATTATGTTTTCGGCCCACTTCAATCCAAAATTATTATCTGATCATCACCGAAAATTATAGGCGTTGTTCTTGACCATAACTGGAACCTCATGGAACATTTCAAAGCGATCAGCGCTATAGTTCCGCTCTCTAGAGTGATGATGGGTTATTAAATAATATACGAATACGGAGATACCTGTTAATTTTTAGGTGTAACTCCCACATCCGAGCACATACAACAATATAATTGGTATTAATTTAAAGGTCAACCACTCCTCTTGGATAAAATATAAACTTTTCGGGGCTATGTCCTTCATGGGTAAATATATACGCTTTAGAATACAAATTTTGTCATTTTTCACACAAAACTCAGGGTCCATTTGACCCGCTAAATATTGACCGATCTTTATGAAAACAGGCATGCTTATTCTTTGGCCCGATCCCCTTCTCCATGGAAAATTTCACAATGTTCGGGCCATTATTGCGGCCTCTGGAGCGACCAGAAAATCAGACAAAAATAAAGTTTTTGGTCCAGTTCATCCCCTAAATATTAACCGATCTTTATCAAAAACAATAGGGGTCTTCATTGGCCAGAACCCATCCTGCATGCAAAATTTCGTGAAGACTGGTCCATAACTGCGGCCTGTATCGTGTTTACAAATTATAATGGACAGACGGACGGACGGACACACACACATGTCCAGGTCGACTCAGCTAGTCGAGAAATGACGATCGGTATACATAAAGGTAGTCTAGGACCAATATTTCGCGGCGTTACAAACTTTTGGGGCTGCACAAAGCTATAATACCCTGACAACATAGTTGTGTAGGGTATAAAAAAAGAAGCTCAATGTTTGGGTACCACACCAATTAACAGAACAAAATGGGATCGATCGAATTTCCATCTGCGAAGCCTTGGCCAAACGAAATGAAATTTGCCAACTTTATAAACTGATAGTGACTGGAGATGAGAAATGGATCACATACGACAACCCTGTGCAAAACCGATCATGGTCAAAGAGAGGTGAAGCACCTTAAACGGTGGCCAAATCCGTACTAACGACCGAAAAGGTTCTGCTATACATTTGGTGGGACCGGAAGGGGATTATTTATTATGAGTATTATTAGCCAAACAATAAATTCTGATCACTATTGTCAAGAACCAGACCGTCTTAAGTTAGCAATTAACCAGAAACGGTCAGAAGAGGTGTCGTGTTCCACCAGGACAACGCTAGGCCACACACATCTACAGTGACTCACCAGAAACTTCGGGTGCTTGGTTGGGAAGTTTTAATGCATCCGCCATACAGTCCGGGCTTGCCACCAAGCGATTATCATATTTTTCTTGCCTTGCAAAATTTTTCTAATGATAAAAAGTTGGTATCAACGGAGAGTTGTGAAAATCGACTGCTAGAGTTTTTGCAAATAGAGTGCAGGACTTCTATGAAGTAGACATTATGAAGTTATCTTTAAAATGGCAACAAATTATTCAACAAAAGCATGTTTAATAAAGACCTGTAGTTCATATAAAAATAATGGACTTATTTTTCCCCAACCGAATATTATCCTAGTTATAAACGTGGATTATTTATAGAAATCCCAAGGAATTCAATGGCTAATTAAATTAATTTGTATTTCCTCCACCATAAAGTGGTTCTAATATGGAATAAAATGACCATTGGTAATTTAAATGTCCATCTTCTTGTGGAGGGTCTAGTTGGACTTAAGGATGCTTTTGCTTGTCCGATTTTTTTTGACATCCTTGAAACAACTAAAACTATTTTTTAAAGAAGTCGTAATCGATTGGAATCACAAGAGAGGATTTTTATACCATCTACAACTAGTAGTTTGTAACGCCATGACCATTCGTCACCAAATTTGGCATGTAAGTCCCTTTTCGGGTAATATGTAGGGGATCAAATTGACCAAAAAGTTTATTCTTTTCTTTTTGTTTTTGCAAAATAGTCAGGCTTAATCCCAGTTTGTTGTTTTTATAAAAAACAACTATTTATTAGTGGGGAATGTATGGCATTGTCCGCCGAGGGGTAAGGCAGGGAAGACTATAGTTTCGGATCTCGCCACTGATCCTCATCAGTTCCCTTAGTTTTTTGTTGGGATATTCTCCCAGAAGCTATTAATAGCTTCTTTACAAAAAACCTTTCAAACCCAAATGTCTCTTGTGACAATTCGAAGTTCTTACGTTACCAGCGATACGACCCCAATGAGAAGTTCGTTTCGTTGGCGCCTGACTTCGTGGTCAACAAGGCATTTACAGACAACTACAATACATTTCCCACTGCTATGTGTCGTCACTTTGTGACGAATGCACATAACGTTGTTGTTGGTATTGCTAGTTAAAGCAATAAACCAAACAGTATGACCGTGCCTCGTCTACAACTTCAGTAGTGTTTGGCGGGTTATTTGGGATACCATTTGACTGACTATTTTGCAAAAACAAAATACAAATGGTATCCCAAATAGGTCAATATTTTCGGGTAACCCTCATATTAGGGTACCCCAAAATTTCGGTATTTTGTGGTTCTTAAACGCGTTTTACAACTGAATTCTCTGTAATTTGGTATTTTGTAGACGTATTTGGTAGCAAAGCTCCCTCGCAAAAATTGTTAATACTCGTCCCTTTTAGGGACGAAGTGGCACTAATTCGGCATTCCTTGTGCAATTTTCGGTATTTATTGTTCAAGCCAGATTTCTCAAGTGGAAGGACTGTAATTTGACATTTCGGATATCGATATATCTGAGCCGAAAATGGCCAATATAAATCTCTATTATGGCATATTTTTTAACCGGATTAGCTGTAATTTGCTATTTTGGGTTCTGATAAATGTTATAAAAAACTATCAGTATTCATCATTATAGAAAAATCCTCATAGAAAAATGCTCCTCATCGAAATATTGGTTTCAGACAATTTCTAGTCGATTTACAAATGAGAAAGGACTATCCGATTTGAACCAAACTTTGTAAAACCTATTATCTTTACCAAGCCTAGATCAAGTCCGAAGATGGGACCCATTGGGCTTCTCCTTCTGGTACCTCTTCCACAAAGGATCAATATTTTGTCTGCTTGTAAATTTAGTTTGAAGCTAACCGAATAACCGATTCGATCAACACCACTATTTTCAACCAAATTATACCTAATTGCATGTTTTGGGTTCTCATTAGAAAACTAAGGTCCAGCCCATTTCCGTTGTTTCGGACTGAATTGGCTGTAATTGAGCATTGCAACCTCATGGAGGATGACAAATATCTTTATAGAAAATGTTAAATATTTGATATAGCTTTCATATAATGGTCCAGCTTCATATTCAATATTTTAATGATCCTAGACTCATAATTGGCTGACCTTTTATTTGGACCCAGATCCCACTAGAATGTCCTTCCACATTTTAGGTATTTTCATGATTCTAGGCGCACTGCAATTTGGTTGTTTGTGCACCTGTTTTGCAGAAAATTTTCATAATTTGGCATTTTAAGCTCTTCGAGTGCGAAATACAGGTCCAAGATTTGACATAGCCCTCGTGACATAACGGCCCCGTTCCATATTCAGTATTTTGATAATCCTATGTTTATTTTTTTTATGTTTTTCATAGTTGTAGGTGCACTTTCCGAACATTGAGAGCGGTAACAGCCACATTTGAACAAATTGAGAAGGAGTCTGCCAAAGTGGGTTTGGCAGTAAACGGCGAGAAGACCAAGCTAATGGTATCAACGCGCAAGACTTCCAGTAGACTCGGACCAACTGTGGAACTTGAGAACTACAGCTTCGAGGTAGTCAAAGATTTTATATACCTTTGTACCGCCATAAATAAAACGAATGACACCACTTTTGAAATTCGGAGAAGGATAGTGATGACCAACCGATGCTACTATGGTCTGAGTAACTCAAAAGCAAGGTCACCTCCCGCCAGACCAAATTCACTCTCTACAAGACGCTGATACTACCCGTGCTGTTATATGGATCTGAAGCATGGGTACCTGCGCAAGCAGATGAGGCTGCTCTTGGAGTGTTTGAGAGAAAAATTCTCCGAAAGATATATGGGCCGATCTGCGTTGACGGTGAATATCGCCGTCGAATGAACCATGAGTTGTACCAGCTATTCTCGCACATCGACATTGTTTGACGTATTGAGCTGCAGCGACTTCGTTGGCTTGGTCATGTTGTGAGAATGGATGAAGATGCCCCAGCCCAGAAGGCATATGAAAGCGAACCAGCTGATGGTTCACGCAGAAGGGGAAGGCCACGAATACGATGGAAAGATCAAGTCGAAGACAACATTGCCGAAAATGGTCTTTCAAATTGGAAAAACTGCGCAAAAGACCGACGCGCCTGGAAATCTTTTCTAAGCTCGGCTTATGGAACGAGAGTTCTGTCACAAGTCAGCTAAGTAAGGTGCACTTTCCGAATAAATTGGGTGCAACTTAGTGGTTTGCGAATCTTCTTTGCCGAAAACTTTCAACACAGAAGAATAGATGGTGTGGGTGTGTGGACCTGCGAGGACAAACCAAGTCCAAAAAAAGCTGTTCGTGGAAGAAACAGTCCGAAATAAATGATCGCATATTTCTTTGACAAAACTGGCTACGTGCCCACTGTTCTGTTTGAGCTACACAGGGCGGTCAATTCTGAGTGGTTCACGACAATATTATTAACTGAAGTCTTTGGAGATATTCGAAAAATGAAGAAGATAAGTCGAATCATAGCAGACCATGACATTGCGAACTTTAAAACATAGGCTTAAACCACCGTATTTTTAACCGGCCAAAACGTGAAATTGATGGATCCACACAAACGAGACTTGGCACCCAATAATTTCTTTTTTACTTTACCACGTCAACCAATAAAACCATACTGATGATCATTATTCGCATTTTCATTATTATGCTAGAAATTTAAAGAATAGACCTCTGTCCACCTCCACTTTATATAGCTAATCCAAAATGGCTGTAATCTGTGCATTCTTTATTGAATTTTAAGGTTTTTAATGACATTAAGGATGTCAAGATCTCGATGAATAAACAATATGTGAACAAACGATTGCCGGTATAGGTCCATGTTTTTTTTTTTCAGAGAGAGGCCCATATAAATGTCCCGATAGATGGTACATATTTTGTATGTAAAGCTAATGGTGGGGGTTTTTAAAATTCGGCCCAGCCGAATTTATAAAAATGTGATCTCCCATAATTGATGAATTTTAGCTGTATATAAAAAAAAACTTAAAAATTATTTCTTTGATATTTATCAGGTGTATATAGTGCTCATGAAAATCACTGTGCAATTATGTTAAATGAAAAAAAAACCAATAATGTGCATTAATTGCTTGATGCTGCAGCAAAACAAAAAAAAAACAAAGAAGAATAAGAACACATATAATAAATTGCCATTTAGCCATTTAGATAAGTTTGTGGTAAAACTTATATAAGATAATACTTAACTGTTTTTTCTTTTGTTTTTTCCCCATCGTCTTTACACATTTTCTCTCATTACCTTGAAAACCGTTCTTATGGAAACACAGAGGAGAACGGCAGGAAGCAGAAGAAAACATAGATGTTGAAGCATTTTTTTTTTTTTTTTTTTTTTTTTTGGTTTCAATTTTTTGTTTTCTGTGAAGTTTGAAGTGCAAGTAGTAGAGCTCAATTAAAACTAATTACAAGCAAATACTGGTGCCGGACAAAGAACAAATAAAATATTTATATGGACATTAACATAGAACGATTTTTTGTTTTTGCGTTTTAGTATTATTTTTTTTTTTTTTTTTTGGGCAAAACAGTTGGGCGCCATTTCCAAAATATGCATCAGCGGCAGCAGCAGTTGTAGAACGAAATTATAATAGAAAGTTTCTTTTGCAAAAAAAAAACGGAAATTCAAAGAAAGAAACTTTTTTCTGTGTGAGTGTGTGTATATTACGACAAATGGACATTCATGAGGCAC
>NW_026873143.1:0-13939 GCF_032173495.1 Musca vetustissima | reverse complement strand
GAGGGCAGAAATATAGCGCTGATCGCTTTTAAATTTTCCATGAGGATCCAGGTATGGTCAACTACTACGGCTATAATTTTCGGCGATGATCAGATACTAATTTTGGGATGAATTAGACCGAAAACTTAAATTTTTTGTGTTTTTTTGAGTCGATCTATAGGCCACAATTGAAAGCCGAACATCACAACCCAACCCACCGTGAAGGGAATCTGTACTCAATATTAGTAAAATTTGTTGACCTCTAGTCGGTCAAGAGGGTGCAAATATCGCGAAATATTGCCAAGGTCAGAATATAGAACTCCAGAATATTAAATTTTCGTGGAAGTTGTGTAGGGTATCATATGGTCGGCCCCGTCCGACTATACTGCTCCGCTCACTGGTTTAAAGAATATTTTTTCAAAGACCAGGCGTGGTTTTTTTAAAGAATATTTTTTCAAAGACCATCAGGAGGCGTGGTTTTTTTAAAGAATATTTTTTCAAAGACCAGGCGTGGTTTTTTTAAAGAATATTTTTTCAAAGGCCAACTGAGGCGTGGTTTTTTTAAAGAATATTTTTCAAGGGCCAACTGAGGCGTGGTTTTTTTAAAGAATATTTTTCAAGGGCCAACTGAGGCGTGGTTTTTTTAAAGAATATTTTTCAAGGGCCAACTGAGGCGTGGTTTTTTTAAAGAATATTTTTCAAGGGCCAACTGAGGCGTGGTTTTTTTAAAGAATATTTTTCAAGGGCCAACTGAGGCGTGGTTTTTTTAAAGAATATTTTTCAAGGGCCAACTGAGGCGTGGTTTTTTTAAAGAATATTTTTCAAGGGCCAACTGAGGCGTGGTTTTTTTAAAGAATATTTTTCAAGGGCCAACTGAGGCGTGGTTTTTTTAAAGAATATTTTTCAAGGGCCAACTGAGGCGTGGTTTTTTTAAAGAATATTTTTCAAGGGCCAACTCAAAGACCATCAGGAGGCGTGGTTTTTTTAAAGAATATTTTTTCAAAGACCATCAGGAGGCGTGGTTTTTTTAAAGAATATTTTTTCAAAGACCATCTCTTTAACAATGACGAACAAAAATCGAACTGACGACGGATCGAACGTTCTAACCATCATCAACAATGATGGGAGGGAGCAAAATGTTTTCAATTGTCTTCAACCAATGCGATGATGTGAAATTTGTTCGGCGGGGGAGTAAATCTGGGGTCTGGGGGGACTGTAACGACAATAAAAATCACTGTCATTATTGACCATCACATGTTGTGTAAGGTTGAATGTGTGTGAGTGAGCGAGTATGTGTGTGCTGGTAATGTTAACGTTACTGATTCAATTGCATTTGATATTTTTCCTTTTTCCCATCAATTGTGTGATATTTTTTGATGAGTCTATGTCGAAGCGTGATTACATTTTGCAACTACTACTGGTATGCTGCCGCCGCTGCTGCTACCATAGATGCTGATGGTTCATGGCACTTTTATTGCAGTTCTCCAGTGTGACGAACTATGTTGCCATACACTGAAAATATTCTTCTTGCCTTTTTAGGAAACACTTTTTTAAAACTATTAAACGAATGGTTTTTTCAAGAATTCTTAGACCAAAAGGCTTGGATTTTTTAAAGGATTTATTTTAAAGGATTCCAAATCCAGAAGATTTTTAAAGGATTCTTAGACCAACAGGCGTGGACTTCTTAAAGAATATTTTTTTCTTAAACCTAAAGGCGAGGATGTTTTAAGGAATATTTTTTCAAGGATTCTTAGACCAAAAGGCTTAGCTTTTTTAAAGTATATATTTTTAAGGATTCTAAAACCAGAGGATTTTTAACGGATTCTTAGACCAACAGTCGTGGACTTTTTAACGAATATTTTGTTTCCAAAGATTCTTAAACAAATAGGCGAGGATGTTTTAAAGGATTCTTATTCAAAGACCACGTGGATTTGATAAAGAATATTTTTTCAAGGACCAAGTGGATTTTACAAAGAATAGTTTTTTAAGGACTACGTGGATTTTATCAAGACCAATATAAGACGTGTATTTTAAAATAGTATTTTTTTCAATAGGATTTGCTTTTTAAGGAAAAAAATTTCAAGAGCCATTAATAAGATTTGATTTTTTAAGGAATATTTTTTCAGGGATTCTTAGATCAATGGACGTGGATTTTTTAAACAAATGTTTTTTTCAAGGGTCATCAACCAAGAAATATTTTAATGAATGCTTTTTTCAAGGACCATCAATAAGCGTAGTAATTTTGAAAGAAAAAATTTCAAGGACAATCAATAGGTGTAGATTTTTAAAGAATATTTGTTCTAAGACCATCAATAAGTGTAGACTTTTTAAAGAATATGTTTCCAAAGACCAATTAAGGCGTGAATATTTTAAAAATATTTTTTCAAGGATTAATTAATTCAAGGCTTGTGAGACCAATAGTGGTGGAATTTGTAAGAATAAGATTTTAGGCTTATAGCCGTTGTTTTTTGAAAGATTATTATTTGGGGTTCATTAGACCTATAGCCGTGGATTTTTTAAATAATATTTTTAAAGGCTATCAGAGTCATCAGCGTGGTTTTTTGAAAGCATGTTTTTCAAGGACTACCTGAGCCATAAGCGTGGATTTTTTAAGAACAATTATCAGGTCCACTAGCGTGGATTAAAAAAAAATATATTATTTTTCAAGGACTATCAGAGCTATAAGCGGTAATTTTATTAAAGAAAAATGTTATCAATGATGGATGAAAATCTAAATTTTCTGAAACGGATTTTGTCCAAAGAAAGATGTGGTCTAAAACAAACATATTTCGACGAGGCAAATTTTTACCGTATCAAAGTGTATACACCCTCACTAGCCATAAGGCTGATGGTATAATTATCCATTAAAAAATTTTGAAATTTATATTACGGTTTACATAATCGGTTTGTAGAAATGTCGGTGTGAGTCCACTTTTTGGTATTTTCCCTATACTTTCATTTCAAGTACCTGTTAGTATATCTATGGTGGAGGGTATCCAAAGTTCGGCCCGGCCGAACTTAACGCTTTTTCACTTGTTGTACTTGAAATTGAAAAACGGTCAAAATGACCGCCTTCGGCAATCTTGTGTTAAGTATACCAATATCTCGACTAGCTGATTCGATCTAGACTTGTGTGTCCGTCCATCCGTCCGTCTGTCCACTATAATTTGTAAACACGATACAGGCCACAGTTATGGACCAATCTTGACCAAATTTTGCATGTAGGATAGGTACTGGCCAATGAAGACTTTTTAGTAAAATTGGTTAATATTTAGGGAATGAAATGGACCAACTAGTAAATCTTTGTCGATTTTTCTGGTCGCTCCAGAGGCCATAATTATTGCCCGAATATCGTAAAATTTTACATGCAGATGGAGATCGGGCCAAAGAATAAGCATGGCTGTTTTGATAAAGATTGGTTAATAGTTAGCGGGTCAAATGGACCCTGACTTTTGGCAAAATGTGTATTCTATAGCGTATATATTTACTCCTGAAGGACATATACACGAGAAGTAGATAGTATATCAAAGAGGAGTGGTTGACCTTTAAATGGATACTAATTAAATTGTCGTATGTACTCGAATGTGTGAAGTACACTTAAATATTTACAGGTGCTTACGTATTCATCTACTTTTTAGTAAGCCATTACCACACTAGAGGGTGGTAATGTAGCGTGTATTCGGTGATGATCAGATAATAATATCGGGATAAAGTGGATAAAAACTAAATTTTTTGTGTTTTTTTCGAGTCGATCTATATGCCACAATTATAAGCCGAACATTACAACACAACCCACGGTGAATAGAATATGGACAATTAATTAGAAGGACTGTACTGAAAAATAGTAATATTCTGAATATATGTCAATGTAAGGAAGAGATGCTCTCTAATCGGGCAAGGGGGTGCAACTATCACGACATATTGCCCAGGCTCGGATAAAAATCCACAGAAAGTAAGAGTTTCGTGGTAGTTGTGTAGGGTATGGTCGGCCCCGTTCGACTATACTGCTCCGCTCACTGGTTTTAATATACGTCTATATTTTATGTAGCCATATACAGTTTCAGGCGCATTTTCACACCGAAGCGACTACAATTTTAAATTACTTATTCCATATTTTGATATAGCTCCCATACACTGATCGTGGCCAATATTAGGTATTTTCATGATCTTAGACCCATGTTTCATCCGAAGGGTATGAATTTGACAGCATTGAAATGCTGGTTCATTTTTACCAATAGTTACCTTCAACGACGCACCCCATTTCGCTATGTTGAGGGTACTTACCGAGGCCCTTGTTTTTAAATACCCTTATGTTAGAGTTCTTGTTTTGATTCAAAAATATATCAGACATTACGGCTGTTAACAAATTTTTAAAAATCTTTAATATTGTAAAATTTTCTCAGTGCAATTGTTCATTTCACTGTCTACTGCTTTATTATCGCAATGGACATAGGAAACTATTGTCTGGACCTGAATAGCAGCAAAAACCCTAACAACAACAACAATGAAAATGTTTAGACGCATTTGTTGCTCCCTTTTACTTGAATGCTGATAATCTTTTTAATTTTCTACTCATTGTCAGGCATTGAAGCGTTCAACGCCAAACAACCACAACATCATGACAACGGAATTGAAAGAATTGTGATTTAAGAAATAGATTTGATTTGATGGACAGGTTAGATACATGCTATAGCGTTATGTGATGCAGACAGTAAAGAAGAAGAACATAGTTTTGAATGAATTGAATTTAAAACAAAACAAACAAAAAATTCCATCGCGATTGAGAATCTAATTTATTTAAAAGCAAAGAAAAAAAAACAAGTAATATTTTCTGAGATTATAGAATAGTTTGGTAAGGGGCAGAAACTTCTCAGATAAAATTGTGACTCTTTTTTTTGGAGTTAATAATCCATTACAAATTTATATTCTTTTGATGTTATAAATTTGTAGTCGATAATTGTTTGAGATAAACTTCAAATTAAATCTGAAACTAAATCTCACAATTACCGATTAATTAGTTATATATATTTTGTTGTAATTAAGTTTATTGATAACATCACCATAACCTATCCGAACCACTCTTCATTTCAAATTAGAGTAATAACCTGCTAATAATCACCTTTTAGTTTCTAGCTACCACATCGTCTACACCAAACGATTAGTGTCAATGGCGCACAAAAAAAAGATTCTAAATGGGAGAGAGAGACAGAACGAAAATCAAATAAAAACCGGTTAACCTTCAAAAGTTCTATTCTACTTTTGCTGGTTTCTATGGCTATTCATTATTATCAGCTGTAGCCGTAGTTAGACAACCATTGGCCACTAATATGATGATGGCGATGTTGATGGTGATGATGACCACACAACAATACTAAATCCAAACAGAATATAGAATCTTAGCATACGAGTATTAAAGCAAACACAATTGGGTAAATATACTGGAAATGCACGATGTGTATAGCGCGCGCAGCCGTAAAATCATGGTGAGACACTACGACATGATGGGACCACTATGACAGCGAACCTGACGCACATAATAATGTGGACACACGATTTTTATTGTTGCTGTTGTTCATGTTCATTAGTATGGTAGTGGTATAGATAGCGAAATGTATCCAACTACCGCCTTGCTATGTAAGGCAACGGAACAACTATGATTCCATGGTGTATGAGAAACAGTATTTTGCAAACGGTAAAAAACAATTCATTTCATAATAAAGTAATAAAAATTCCAGAATACGCTAAGTATTCAATTCACTCTTTATACATATCAACATCAGAGGTACTACCTACGAAACTTTAAGAACATATTTAATTTTTATGCCCTCGGCCTTATGGCTAATGATGATATATACACTTTGCTACGAAACAAATGTACCTAATCGAAATATGGATTTTACCTTTACCAAGCCTAAATCTAGTCCGAAGTTTTGACCCGTCGTCACTCTCCTTTTTGTACCTCCTCCCCAAAGGGTGAATAATTTATGAACATGTAAATGTAATATGAAGCGATTTGATCTATATTAAATCCGAAACCTATTTAATAAAAAAAAAACATATCCAAATAAAAAACCCAGTGTGTAATTCCGAAGACTTCCGCAAACTATAGACTCAGGTTATATATCTGTCGACAACACCGACTGACACTTTTTTACTTGTAATCATGCAGATCGGCATGATCATTCCTTGCCCATTCCACCATTTCAAATTCATTCAGATCTAGCAAGTATTGTAAAGATCGGCGGGATATTTAAACGCGTAATGTAATATTATACATATCTAAATTTGTAAACCCCAGTAAATACATCGTAGCAATTGAATAGTCAACCAATCCATTTGGATACACTGTCAACTTCTCCGGTCTATGTCTTATAAAATCACGATCCGTTCATCAAAACATCCATGCTTACTTTACATAGCTGGCTTGTGACAGAAGGGTTGTTCCATAAGCCGAGTTAAAAAAAAATTTTCAAGCGCATTGGTCTTCTGCGCATCTCTTCCAATTTGAAAGACCTTGTTCCGAGATGTTGTCTTCTACTTGATCTTTCCATCGGATTCATGGCCCTTCTTCTTCTGCATGAAACATTACTAGGATCGCTTTTATGTGCCTTTTGGGTGGGGGAATCCTCATCCATAATCACAACATGACCAAGCCAACGTAGCCGCTACAGCTCGATCCGTCTGAGAATAGATACCAGGTATAAGATTTTGGACTGGCGAGAGCTCGCATTGTTTTTGCGTTGCTTACTCAGACCATAGCAGCATCTGTTGGCCAACACTATTCCCCACCGGATTTCAAAGTTGATGTTATTAGTTATGTTTATGGCGGTACTGAGATATATAAAATCTGCAACTACCTCGAAGCTGTAGTTTTCAAGTTCCACAGTTGGTCCGAGTCTACTGGATGTCTTCCGCGTTTGTACCATGAGCTTGGTCTTCTCACCGTTTGCTGTCAGTCCCACTTTGGCAGACTCCTTCTTAATTTGTTCAAAGATGGCTGTTACTGCTCGCAATGTTCGACTCATTATATCGATGTCATCGGCTTAGGCGAGTAACATATGCCGTTTGGTGTACGGAGTGCCAATTCTGTTCACATTTGCATCTCGTATGACCTTTGCAGAATCTTAAACAGGTCACACGACAAACTGTCAGCTTGTCTGAATCCTCGTTCGGTATTGAAGGGCTCCGATAGGTCCTTTCCGACTTTAACTGCTGACCTTGTGCCAGTTAAAATTATAGCCGTATTAATTTTTCAGGAATGTCAAACGGATAGGGCTGTCGAATATGGCTTTATAGTCGACGAATAGATGGAATGTGTCGATATGTTTTTCGTGGGTTTTTTCGCGATTAGGCACAGAGTGCAAATCTGGTCAATGGTGGATTTGCCAGGTCTGAAGCCGCATTGGTATGGTACAATTTTTACCATTGGCTTCAGTTGTTCACACAGCACGCTTATTACCATTTTATATGCGATGGGAAGGAGTTGGCACAGATCGTCTTGTCTCCTTTTTTGTGCACGGGACACAGGATGCTGAGGTTCCAATCATTGGGCATGCATTCCACTAGCTTCTGGTATCAAATAGTGGCGGTGAAGAAGATACCCCAGCACCAATAAGAGATGATGGTATAGAGTGTATGCCACCTAGCCAAGATGAGGTCGATAGCAACCAATCCGCTGAAGAATAATAAAACAGCAGGTGCCGATGGGTTACCAGCCGAGCTATTCAAGACCGGTGGTCAGGGGCATGCAAGAGTTGAGGTCGATAGCAACCAATCGGCAGAAGAATAATAAAGCAGCAGGTGCCGATGAAAGAGCCCATCGGCTGGTAACCCATCGGCACCTGCTGCTTTATTATTCTACAGCCGATTGGTTGCTATCGACCTCATCTTGGCTAGGTGGCATACACTCTATACCATCATCTCTTATTGGTTCTGGGGTATCTTCTTCACCACCACTATTTGATACCAGAAGCTTTTCAGAATGCTCCTTCCATATTCTCAACACGCTGTCTGTATCTGTCACCAAGTTTCCTTCTTCATCTCTACAAGAGGATGTGCCTGCACCAAAACCTTCGGTGACTCCTATACACCTTCATTCTGACTCCTGTACACCTCGATTTGCTCACGCTCACGATTTTCTTGTTCTTTCTTCTTTTTTTTTTTTTGAAAATACGTTTCTCCTCTCTCCTTTTCTACCGATAATTCTCCATAGCATTACGTCTTGCTACTGTATGCAGTGTTGTCCTATACGCTGCGTTTTTCACCTCAGTAACATTACGACACTCCCGATCGTACCATGGGTTTTTTGATGGTGGTTTTTGGTACCCAACTGCTGCTTTTGCTGCAGTTTGTAGGGAGTGGACAATTCTCTGCCAATGTGCTTCTATATTATTATCGGGACAAGGAGTGCTTTCGTCAAGCAAGTGGGTAAGTTGAGCGGAGTAAATTTCTGCAATCTGTTGTGTTTGCAGCTTTTCGACGTCGCCATCGTTGACGCCATATGACATCGGTCGATATGAGATTTATCTAAACCTGAAAACAAATCGTAATACACGCCAATTTGCTTAATTCGGTATTCTACGCAAAATTTCGGACAAGCAGATTGAACTTTTTATTTCCCATTTACATGAAGGCGTACGAGGTTATATTTTGAATCTATATCAAAATCCGAACATGTCTTCTAAAGAACAATTCCAACAACTTCCCTTAAACCTACCGTTCAATATGCCCGAGATCAAACATCCATGTTCGTAAATCATTTCCCTTAGTCCCTCAAATTAATGTATCCGCATTGCTTTATAAACACTGTGTGCGATATTTCATTCATTCATGAATATTACTTTGGTAGCGGTGACAATAATTGTGTGGACATGACGCGTGCGCATAATTTACATACACCGCGCACCATCCGACAGATTCGGTAGCGACGACGCACTTTGATTTTTGGATGAGCAAAAACAAAGAATAAAAAACAGTTGCTATGTTTTATTAATAATTTGTAAGTGTCTTTGTCTAGAGACCGCGGCGATGTACGAGTACCTCCATGACAGGGAGACAAATACAGAACATAAAGCCGATTGTCGTTATGCTTAGAATAATTATTAATTGCAAATTCTTAAAAGGGGCAAATGACAATTACGCTTTGAAATGCTTTAAACTTGCTTTTGACTTGATAAATTGATTGAGTTCTGTCGAATCGTTCAAACGATACGGAGGTGTAAATCAAAAGCGCATAAATCATAATCATAACGACGGTTACAAGCGGATCACTAGATTTCAAAGATTATTATTTTTAAATTTCACAGAACAAAAGAAAAGTGAATTGAAAATCAAAATGTTGAAATTTGTGTTCGTTTTGTCAGTGATTGTTGCCTTGGTGGTTGTACCCTGCCAGGAAGCAGCTGCCTTTAAAGTGATTGCCATTCAAAAAGGTGTGCATTTTGTTTGTGTGTGTGAAATTTTTTGAAAGCAGTTGATAAAATGTCGAAATATATTCCTAGGTACCTTTGCTGCAGCTCCTGCTCCCGCCCCCGCCGCTGCTCCAGCCCCTGCCCCAGCCCTAGATCCCAACGCACTTTTGCAAGGTGTTCAATCTGCCATTGCCAGTAAATTGCAACAGGTTCAAGCTTTGGTCGGATCCTTGGTCCAACAAAAGACTGCTCTTAAACAAAATGCTTTGAATTCCATACAAAGCACTTTGGGTGGTGTTAAGAGTCAAGTCCAAGGTTTGGCCGGTCAGATGCGGCCACCATTTGTCATTCGTAAACAAATTTATGTTGGTCCACCACCAACCGCTCAGGCACCTGAAGTCACAACCGTAGAAGAAGAGGCTGATGCTACCACAGTTGCGGAATAAATAATTCACACCTCCCCCAATATCATTTTTACGATATATAGTCTGATAAGTTGTATTTGTATCCGATCTGCGTACATAATTGAGTTGTACATTCACTGCTCACAAGATTGCATAGATCTTTTTATTGATTCGAAATTACCATTTTAAAATAAATTCTAAAAACAAAACTTAGAACTGAAATGCATGTGTTTAAAATGCTTAATTATTTATTTAATTAGAACTTGATGTGAGTATATGAATACTAAAAGATTTAATATAGGTGAGATGACAGAATATTTTAACTATTCTTTTCAAATGACTATTTTTAAGGACCATGTATTTTGTCGATGTTTTAAATAATAGTTTTTTCAGGATTCTTAAAGAATATTTATTCAAGGACTATAAAAGCGTGGATTTTTTAACGAATATTTTTTCAAGAGCCATCAAGAGGAGTGTATTTTTTAAAGGATATTTTTACACAGACCAACAGAAGGCGTCGATTTTTTAAAGAATATTTTTTCAAGGACCAACACAAGGCGTCGATTTTTTAAAAAATATTTTTTCAAGGACCAACACAAGGCGTGGTTTTTTTAAGAATATTTTTTTAAGCACTAATAAAAGCGTGGACTATTTAAGGAATATCTTTTCAAGGACTGATAAAGGCGTGGACATTTTAAAGAATATTTTTTCAAGGACTAATAAAAGCGGGGATTTTTAAGGAATATTTTTTCAAGGACTGATAAAGGCGTGGACATTTTAAAGAATATTTTTTCAAGGACTATCTGATTATATTCTGATATATATTTTCTAGTACAATTTTAAGCGTTAATTTTTAAGGAATATTAGATCAAACATAATCTGAAAAGTCTTTTTTAATGTTGGCCACAATATAATTTGAAATCAGGGTACAGTTATGGACCAATCGACACGAAGTATTGGCTTAAATCTGTCCAATGATCTGTAGATCAAAGTTAGCTATAGTTTTTGGTAATGATCGAATAATATTTAGTGAATGAAATGAACCAAAACGTTTTTCTAGATGCACAGAATGATCTGACCAAGAAATAAACGTGATTGGCTTAATTATGACTACAAACATTTGGCGGGTGAAAACTAAAAAAATACTCCGGGGAGAAATGATCCCAAAAATTGACTGTGTATTGCTGATGGGTGAAACTTTCCAACGGAAAAACAAATTTCAGAAAATTGTTAATTGTGTTCCATATAAAGATCATTAACTATTTTTTTGCATTTTAATGTTTTGCCTTTTATAGAGGTCGAAAAACATCTTTGCACACAATTTTCAATGTGTATCCATGATTTGTCATGTCCCGCCCAATTTTTGGTACTTCGAAGGTTTAAGACGGATTTTAACATCGAATGATATTTAATTCGGTCCATGTGTCTAAAAAAAACCCCATACAATGGCCCCCCTTAATTGAAGGTACCTTGAAGATCTTAGCGCAGTTTTCCGACTTGAGGGTATGTAATTATACCCCCACCATAAAATACTGTACTTTAAATTTGGGTGCTACCGAATCGAAAATATATTTATATCCATAATCACCGATCACTGGAACAGCCGAAAGCCAAAATTCCAACGCAATTTGAAAGACTACATACCTGGTTTTGATATGAACAAGGATAATTGACTTCCCTAAAAAATTAGCAATATAGCGGACATAGGAAAATATTTTTCTTCGAAAGTGGCATATTTTCGACCAAACTTCAAGCTAAAAAATAATTTACATTTATGCTAGTTCACACGATAGCTATTTGGTGAATGGCGAATGGAATGTATACCAAGCCTAGATCAAGTCCGAAGGTGTAACCCGTCTACCCTCTCTTCTGGTACCTCCCCTAAAAACGGGTAATTTTTATCAATACCATTTGTATTTTGTTTTTGCAAAATAGTCAGGATGAATCCAAGTTTGTTGTTTTTATAAAAACAACTATTTATTAGTCGGCAATGTATGGCATTTTCAGCCTAGGGGTAAAGAAGGGTAGACTATAGTTTCGGATCTCGCCACTGATCCTATTCAGTGCCCTAATACCTCAATGAGAAGTTCGTTTCGTTGGTGGCTGACTTCGTGGTCTACAAGGCAATTACAAATTTACTTGTAAATTTGATTTGAAGCGAATTGAATAACCGATTTGATGAACATTAAATCCGAAACCTCTTTGATAAAAATACATACCATATATAAAACTATTAATAAAACCAGTGTGTAACTCAGTAGAGCATCTATATTTTTTTTCTTCTTCTTCGATCGTTCCCGACGCCATTCTTACCCGACCCTGCCGACCGAGAGAGCCACCTCCCCATAACGTAGGGTAATGCTCTCCCTACGTTATGGGGAGGTGGCTCCCACCTAGAGGTTTAGTAATGTAGGGAAACTCCGGCTACAGTAAAACATCAGCCGGTAAAGAAATTAAATTACTTAAGCTAACTACAGGAATGACAAACATCTGGCAACTACTTGTCATCTATGGTTATATATGTAGAATATCATTTTTAATAGTATGTATAGGATCAGGCATGGAAATATGATCATACAATTTATTATATATATCACAGTGATCTAAGATCTAATTGAATTACTTAGCCCAAGGTTAGATTTCACAAAAGGAAAATTTAGCGGTATATAATTACGAGTAAAACGTGAAGGCACATTCAATTTTATTTCACCGATTAGAAATTTGAGTCAATTCTCTAAGAAGACGCTCTAAGAAGACGTTTAATGGTCTTCGTTCTAATGTTGGAAGATCAATCAGTTTTAAGCGATTTTCATAGGGGAGAAGTACTTCAACTGTACTCCAAGGTAAACCTCTAAGAGCAAATAATAGAAATTAAATTTAGACAGATTTAAGTTTTTTTGGAATAACAGCTGTAAAACGGGCTCCATAAAATACATTCGTATTCTAATGTAGGGCGAACAAGACTAACAAATAAAAGTCCTTGGCCATATTTTTATGAATCCTAGTAAAGATTTCGCTTTATTAACACAAGACTCGATATGTAAGTTAAATCGCAATTTCGCATCTAAGATGACACCAAGAGTCTAAATTGTTGAATAGTTTCACATCATCAGCAAATATTAGAACTTTAGCAAATTGTATCACTAAAGGGAGATCATTTAAGTACAAAGCAAAGAGTAGTGGACCTAAATGGCTACTTTGAGGATCGCCAGAATGAACATTCATGTTGCTAGAGATACTATCATTGAAAACTACTTTGAGTGAGATTTTTCATGTAGAATGAAATTCAAGACAAAAGTAACATTGGAAACCCCATAGTATCCAATGTTATATATCTGATGGTTATATATCTATATCTGAACCGATTTCGGAGAAACTTGCCAGAGACCAATTTATATTACTTCAGTACGTTGTGTCAATCGGACTAGCTATGGATCCTTTCACGAAGCTTAGCAACATCATTCAGTACCTTATACCAAAATTCGTGCAAATCGAAAGATATATAGTGACTTTGGCGCACCAATTACATAAAATCGGACGAAATCATATATACGAGCTACATCTAAATCTGAATCGATTTGCACGAAACTTAGCAACATCATTCTAGACTTAATTCAGTATGCTATGACAAATTTCGTGCAAATCGAATTGGTGCACCAATTATTAAAGACGCAATTCATTACGGTATGTCAAATTTCGTGCACATCGAAAGACATATGTGGCCTTTGATGCACCAATTACCTGAAATCGGATGAAAATATATATGGGAGCTATATGTAAATCTGAACCGATTTTCACGAAACTTTGCACACATAATTTTAGACTTAATTCAGTTCGCTATGCCAAATTTCGTGTAAATCGAAAAGATATATATAGCTGTATCTAAATCTGAACCGATTTTCACGAAACTTACACACATCATTACGCTGTGCCAAATTTCGTGCAAATCGAAAGATATATAGGGGATTTTTCGGTATACCATTTACCTTAAATCTTGCGAAAATATATATGGGATCTATACTAAAATCTGAACCTATGTTTCCCAATTTCAATAGGGTTCGTCCTTTGGCCAAACAAATGAGCTGTGCTAAATTTCATCCAATTCGGATCATAAATGCGACCTGTACTTTATTACAACGTAAGATG
>NW_026873142.1:0-14302 GCF_032173495.1 Musca vetustissima | reverse complement strand
TATTTTTCTAGGTGTCTCTATAAGGCGTGGATTATTTTTCTAGGTGTCTCTATAAGGCGTGGATTTTTTAAAGAATATTTTTCTAGGTGTCTCTATAAGGCGTGGATTTTTTAAAGAATATTTTTCTAGGTGTCTCTATAAGGCGTGGATTTTTTAAAGAATATTTTTCTAGGTGTCTCTATAAGGCGTGGATTTTTTAAAGAATATTTTTCTAGGTGTCTCTATAAGGCGTGGATTTTTTAAAGAATATTTTTCTAGGTGTCTCTATAAGGCGTGGATTTTTTAAAGAATATTTTTCTAGGTGTCTCTATAAGGCGTGGATTTTTTAAAGAATATTTTTCTAGGTGTCTCTATAAGGCGTGGATTTTTTAAAGAATATTTTTCTAGGTGTCTCTATAAGGCGTGGATTTTTTAAAGAATATTTTTCTAGGTGTCTCTATAAGGCGTGGATTTTTTAAAGAATACTTTTTGAAGCATCAATACAAGGATGGATTTTTTAAAGGATATTTTTCAGGGACTTCTATAGGGCGTGGACTTTTTAAGAATATGTTTTCAGGGGCTTCTATAGGGCGTGGACTTTTTAAGAATATGTTTTCAGGGGCTTCTGTTTTATTGAGCCTTTTAAGAAATATTTTCAGGGGCTTCTGTTTTCGTGGACTTTTTCGAAGTTGAAGCCCATCAAAGGGGCTGTAATTTGAAATGCTCGTAGGGTGAAAAACTTGTTTTGGTATTGTTAAGGCTTTTCCCGCCTTTTTCCACCAAAGTGCTTCTAATAGACCTAACCCGTCCTAAGAGCTCATATTTTTGATAATTTTATTGATTCTTTGGCCCAAATTTTATGGTTCTTTGAGCCCAAATTGTGGTTTTAAATAAAATATATATAAGAAGAAGTTGAAGGGTCACAAAAGTGGAATTATTTTAAGGTCCTTAGAGTTGACTATTTAAAGGGAACTTTAATGAAGGACATCTTAAGATTGGATTTTTAAATAAGTTTTATGAATGACTCGAAGGCTTTGATTAAAAATATGTATGAGGACATGAAAAGACATATTTTTAAGGACTTCTAGAGCTATAATGTATATATTGGCTCAAAAATATAGCATTTTATTATTTCATAATTGATGTTCTTTATGTCCCCTCTTTTCTCCGAATATCGATTGTACCAAGACACCTTCAATCATCTCTGAACTTCTAGAAGTCTCTGAACCCATCAAAAACAATTATATTGCATATACGTATCACACAAAAGGCAAACTTCTGTTTTACATAAGTGACAGGGTTAAAGGTCAAACACATACCAATACAATGCTAATGAAATAATGACACCGCATCCAGCGAACTTCTACATGAGACTAGACTTTAAGAAGACCAAAACAAAATTAGAAGCATTTTTTCTTAAAGAGCAAACTAAAACAACAGACAAGACTAAGACTTAAAGCTTTAAGGATTCGCCACACTACCGAATTGTGGTGGTAGATGTGTCCTGTGTACAACAGGAACATGCTCGTGTCTAACTTAAAGATTTCTTACATTTAAGTGGTCCTTGGCCAGAAAGAACACAGACATGGATGGCAGTCATGTTGTATCGATTAAATGCTGAAGAAGAAAAAATGCTTAAATACTCAAGTGTAATATAAAAGAGCGACGGACGAACGACAAAGCGTCGGTTGGTCAGACACAAGAAAATACCTATAGAAAAATCAAACGAAATGAAGAAGAAAGAAAAAAAAACTGCGGAACAAAATCAAAACAAAAATTTCGCAACAAAAGTAAATAGTAAATAATGACGAGAAGTGGAAGAAAAACTACACAACAAAAACCAACGAAAAAAACTATAACAAAAATCAAAGGAATTGAAAAGAAAAAGGAAAACAAAACAAAAAAACCTTCACAGATCGACTAGATATATCCATCCATTAGATGATTTCTATATATAGTACTCGTATAGTATGGTTTCCTTTGACGATGAGGACGACATGTGTATGAAAAAAAAAAAAAAACAGAACACAACCAGCCACAAACCACTCCACATTCCGTGATGCTGTGTCAAAAGCATTTGGCGGTTAGTTTTTCCTTTCGCGCTAATCAATGAATTACGAGTCGCACAGACCACAAACTACCGCCACCACACAACCCCCACCCCAAATGTCTGTTAAGAAAATTTGTTACAGAAAAATTAGAGAACTTTCTTTCGCGGAGTCCAAAGGAAAGGCGAAAAGAAAGTACATTGCGAATGTGGCGAACATATGAAATAATGGAATAAATGTGTATACAATGAAGGAAGTATAAAAACCGGCAAAAATTAAGGACACCATGTTATGCAGTTCGACAAAAGGACAAAGGGAAATTGGAGTTAACAGTGGTTACAAAAATACTTCAAATAATGATATGGACTTGTTGCAAAAAGAAGAAGCAAAGCACAAATAAAAAGTCAGGAAATTATATATTAGGAAAGCATCTCAAAATTTGTATAATTCTTTAGGATGAAATTCTTAAGGAGAATTTAAGAGTATAATTTTCGAAATTTTAATGATCGGCATAGATATCTTATTTTTTAAGGTCCTTAAACAAGTTTTAAAATTCCATATAGTACTTTTCAGATCCATAATATTCCAATATTTAGAATTGTTTAAAGAAAAAAGTTCTTTAACGTATCACTTTTCAAGTCAAAGTTCTCCAGAAAGTCGAAGCGTGGAGCTTTTAAAGATTTTTGTATGTTGTATATATAACAGAGTGTGATTAAAAAATAAGGGTTTATGAGATGGGTTTAAAAAAAGAAATATATATATATGGATATGCCTAAAATCTGTCTATACGGAGATCGATAAATAATATTTAAAAATAAGTAGAAAGCATTCAATTTACTGTATTCCTTAGGTATAAAACAAATAGTTATAGGTTAATGACCATGAATATTTTAGAGGTTTTCCTGAAGATTCCCATTCACAGACAATTGTTTGTATGAAGTCAGTAAATAACATTCATAACACCAAGTCTTCTTATTAAGGTTCAAATAAGACACGAATTTTTTAAAGAATATTTTTGAGGGTCTTATAATGGATTTTTTAAAGAATATTTTTGTGGGTCCCTGAATTGTTTAAAGAAACATTTTTGAAATTAAAACAAGGCGCGAATATCTTAAAAAATATTTTTGAGGGTCCTACAATGGATTTTCTAACGAATAATTGTGTGATTTTTTTTTATAAATATTTTTGAGGCTCCTCCCAAGGCGTGCATTTTTTAATGAATATGTTGAGGCTCTTATAAGGTGTGAGCTTCTAAAGAGTATTTTTTAAAATATTTATTTCTTTAAAATATTGAATTTTTTTTTAAATATTTTGGAGTCGTGGATTTTTATACCCTCATTCTTATGGCTGTGCCCTATCGAAATATTAGTTTGTTTCTTTAAACCAAATCCGTTTCAGAAATCGCATTTCGTACTATATCATCTGGGTTTATTTTCAAACTTAAACTTCTTTAACAGGCCTAACTACATTTTCTCATTGAACCCAAAAATTCACTGGTCATATAAGTAGAAACGATAACAAAAATTAAACTTTATTCCTAATTAGACCGAAAATGTAATAAAATAAAATAAAAATAATACAAAAATAATCAAAACTAAGCTTAGTAACATTTATTTTTTATCACATCGGACAATCTCCGTGGTAAATTTTCAACCAAAGTCCGGCAAAGTGATGTTGGTATCGACTACCAAACTTCTTTTATATTTCGAAAGTGCTCTTCATTATTTTTTGGAGTCTTCTGTTTTAACATTCTTTCGACATCTCCTCATAGGCTTTCGATTGGGATTAGGTCCGGACTTTGTGATGGCCAAGACAAAACCGCGGTATTCGCATACATAAACCATTGCTTGACAACTCGGGAAGTATGCTAAGGATCGTTATCCTGTTGAAAACGTACGTAAGAGGAATATTTTGGAACGAGTACGGTTCCATTATATTCTCCAAAATATTTTTATATTGATGTTGGTCCATTCGACCATCTATGCGGTGTTTGGGACCTAAACCATACCAACTGAATGCTCCCCATACCATCACATTTCCGCCGCCGTGTTTAATCGTCTTGATGGTGTATCTTGGATCCAAAGATTCGTAAAGGGGCATCTAACATAACATTTTCCATCTGATCCACACAACAAATTAAACTTCGATTCGTCGCTCCAAAATTTTTTTTCCAAAAATTAAGGGGGTTTTCAGTTGCTCTTTTGCAAACTGAAATATTCTGCGTAATTTGTTTTAGCAGAGGTCAAACATGGATTGGCTTTACAAATAACTTTATAATCGTTTGAGTAGTTTTTCTTGGCTTTGGAATTCTTTCAGGGTTCTCAAAAAACATTGTATTGCTCCAAAAACCATTTTTTTAACCATCGACTGATTTTTCTTTATAATAGCAGCGTACAATCAACTCTCGAAAGGCGGGAGTGAAAGTGAATAAAATTTTCACAAATTATGACTGCGTTTCTAATTATATGACCACCCTCAAACACACGTGTTGCAATAACTTAGCTATTGTTGCAAACTTGTGCACGTGTTTATTTATATTTACACATACAACAACATATTGAACTGCAGTAAGAACATAACGGGACTTACAAAAGAGAGAGAGACACTTTATAGGAAAGTTGTGCATAGAAATGCAAATTTGAAGTTATCGTTTCTAATTGTATGGCCGCCACTGTAGGTCCACTCCTTTTTTACCTCCTCCACAAAATGGTAAAAAAATTAATTTTATAATATCATGCGAACGGACTATCCCATTTAAACCAAACTTTGAAAACCTGTTATCTTTACCAAATCCCGATCAAGTTCGAAGATAGGACCTTTTGATCCACTCATTCTAGACTGCGATCTGGTTGGCGCAGTAAAATTTCGGTTTTTGATTCTTCAATGAAAACTCACAGTCCCCAATTTCGTATATAACTACAGTAACTACTACACAGTCCCTGTGTAACTACAGTTTTCACAGGGCATTTGTGGTAGTGTTTCGCTATCACATGTCTCTCTGTCCTACATCATAATTTCGCATGTTGTGGCTAGTTCAGTTCAGGTATTCGGTCCAATTGAGGGTCCAATTGTGACCAATTGTGTACTATATTTTGATGCGGTCTATTGTGTCCGGTATCGATTTACTCGTTCATATCCTTTATATTTTATTTGGATGTCAATTGGTTGTATATACAATATAGTCTCCAAAGCCTCTATTGGTGTTGTCCCACTGAGGCAGCATGTTCTCTTGACCTTCTTTTGAGATTTTACATTAATTTTTGTGTCCTACCGACGCGGATTTTAGAATTGGTCTACTGATGCTCTTATAGATTCAGTGTATCTATTTTTAACATGAACCATTTACATCGTATGGATCTTCTGCAAAAGGACCATATGTGGTCTTTCCATTTAAGTTTTCTATCCAGAAAGACTCCCATATATTTAAGTTTATTTGGCATGGTTATCACTATTATTTTTGTCTTCCTAGTGAAAAGACATGTACGGATTTACGTTAAAACCCCAATTATAAGCGATGTTTAACACCTTTTCATCCTTCCTACATAATAAGTTACAATTCTTCCCCCTCAGAAGTATTATAACATCGTCTGCGTAACGGACGGGTTTAAATCCCTCCTCAGTTAAGGTCCTTAAGAGACTATTGTTCTACTTTATTCTTGATTTTATGTCTGATTGGCTGCAGTTGATCCATCTATTCCGTAGCATGTGTCTGGCCAAGGCTTTGATTGCCTGGTCAACTAGAAAGACCCCCCAACATCAATCCAGATAAAGTAAAATTTTTCCTCTCGAAGGTGTACCGCCTCGCGCAGATCGGTGTCCACGGGTCTTCCCTTTACGTGCGCGTGTTGTTTGTACTTTAGCGTATCGTTGTCCGTTCCATATCGTTGTCCGTGCCTCTTTTTGTAATAAAGTTGGGAAGACGTTGATGGACCCACCTGCTTTGAATGGTGAAAAGCTCTTCAATACATCGCGCACAATTTATCCATCAATTGTAGGTTCCTCGTATCTTCGAATGATTTTACAAATACCTCAGTTAAGTTGTTGACATTCCTACAGTAGGAGTGGACCGATATTCCCCCAATCGAATTCGCTTTATATTGGATTTAAAAAAATGTAAAACTTTTAACCCTTTGTTGGAGAGGTATTTATTACGTCAATATTCCGCAAAATATTAACCATTTTTTATTATTCCCTTCGCACCAGCCTGACAGACGGACGGTTGTAAATCGTCAGTAAATTATCCTAAACGTCCAAAAATTATTGTCGTCCAAAAACAATATTTCGAGGAGGCTTATTTTAAGTATTGCCGATGGGAAAAGAGGGGCCATAATAAGTCTTTCGGACCAATATTGAAAATTTAAGTGGAATTCTCGCAAATTATTAGCAAGGATATAAACCGAAATCCTAAAGACGGTTATACCACCAATGAACTTGTGTTCTGTTCTCAGTAGACTCGCCAAAGGCTACATCCAAGATTAAAAATTTTCTTCCGCTTAATTTAATGTTTACACCAAACTGATTTTGGGTAGATATAAGGTCCTGTAAACATTTATCAACAGAACTTCATTTAGTTTAGTATTTAAGGCCAACCGAAAATATTTTCAAAATATGTCGCTAGGTCCTCGAATCTACATAGGATACCAGCCAGGCATATTTAATACCTTATATTTCGTTGATCCCCTCTGAGGGGACATTCAAATGTATGTATACCCTACACAACTATGTTGTCAGGGTATTATAGCTTTATGCAACCCCAAGAGTTTGTAACGCCGCGAAATATTGGTCCTAAACCCACCTTTAAGTATACCGATCGTCATGTCTCGACTAGCTGAGTCGATCTAGACATGCGTGTCCGTCCGTCTGTCCACTATAATTTGTAAACAGGATACAGGCCACAGTTATGGACCAATCTTCACGAAATTTTGCATGTAGGATAGGTTCTGGCCAATGAAGACTCCTATTGCTTTTCGTAAAGATCGGTTAGTATTAATGGGATGAAATGGACCAACTACTTGATTTTTGTCGGTTTTTCTGGTCGCTCCAGAGGCCACAATTATGGCCCGAATTTTTACATGGAGAAGGGGATCGGGCCAATGAATAAGCATGCCTTGATAAAGATCGGTAGCTGACTTTTGTGTGAAAAATTACAAAATTTGTATTCTTAGCGTATATATTTACCCCTGAAGGACATAGACCCGAGAAGTTGATAGTATATCGACGAGGAGGGGTTGACCTTTAAATTAATACTGATTATATTATCGTATGTACTCGGATGTGGGAGTTACACTTAAATATTTACAGGTGCTTACGTATTCAGATATTATAAAGTAACCCATTACCACACTACAGGGCGGAAATATAGCGCGATCGCTTTGAAATTTTCCGTAAGGATCTAGGTATGTTCAAGGACAACGCCTATAATTTTCGGTGATGATACTTCCTGGATGAAGTGGACCGAAAGCTTAATTTTTTGTTTTTTTTTTTTCTATAGGCCACAATTGAAAGCCAAACATCATAACACAATCCACGAATTTGGGCAAGTAATTATAAGAGCTGTACAGAATATTAGTAATATTTCTTGATCTCTGGCCGGTCAACAGGTGCAAATATCGCGAAATACTGCTCAGCATATACAGAATATACAACCACAGAATGTTAGATTTTCGTGGAATTTCTTCATCAAAAAATTGGAAGAAGATATTTGTTAAATATCATTTTGTCACCGATTTTCAGCCCACAAATTAATTTTTATTAGAACGCGGAGTTTTAATAATGGTCTGGAATGCAAAGGATTTTTTATATAGCTGATATCAGCCAAATTTTGTTTTTCCGATTTTCTCAAGTCCACAGACTTAAACTAATTTCGAACCTTTGCAATATTTTCCTAACGGCATACACGATTACGGCCAACATTGGAGTTTAAAAAAATGGCTTGAAATCGAAATCTGAACTAATTTTTCAATGTTTTTATTAACACAAACCAAATATTTACATTTTCCACAATTTATTATAGGTCACATGAATCAACACCATATTTTTCCGAACACAATTCTAATTATCTCTTCAGAAACACTAAACCACTGTCGAATTGGGGGTTAATAAAATTAGCAAAGAAATTAAACAAAGAATAACCAAACATATTTGGCAAACGAAGAAAGTACAAAGAGGAATACGAAAAAACTCATAACGAAGGAAAGAACAAAAAAATCAACAAACATTTTGTTGGCATGCAGCTTCTTTATGTTTTCGAAAAATAAACGAAAACATCGCCACAAAACAAAAAAACGCGTTGGAGACCATAGCATCTCATCAATTTACCAAAAAGCATAGAGGGCACATTGTGAGTAGAATCTGAGGACAAACAGAATTCATACAAAGTAGTGTTGTTTTTTGTCCGCTCCCCCATTCCCCCCCAAAAAAATTGTTAATATGTATTGAATGGCTTTTGTATTTGTTTGAGTTTCAACGCATGCGCTCTCCATTCCATACACACAGAATAGAATCTGAACGAGAGAACGAGAGAGAATCTGTGAACCGTTGATGCTGATTGGCTGCAAAATGAGTAGTGGCATATCAATCGAGAGGGGGCCAAACATGGAGCTAAACACTCACACTTGGATACATTGTGGATAACATACACATGGAATGTCTCTGCTCCCCAATGAGTGAGTGGGGAGAGCAAACATGAAAAGAAAAGAGTTTTCTGAAAATAAAATAAAATTCCCCTCCATCGAGAATCAATCGATTTTGTGGATTGTAAGTAGCTCCAGAATGCCTGCTCTTCCATAAGACTCATCTCTCCTTCATTCAATTATTCCCTTGTCAATACTGCAATTTTCTTGCATTGTTTTTATTTTTCTTGTTTGGGCTCTCAGCATCTCTGTTACCGGCATAATTATCCCCAAACGTCATCATCACCATCGTCGTCTTGTTGCCCCTCATCATCATCGTCATCATCATCAACTGTTGCCAATTGTCTTTTCTTATTTTTTTTTTTCTGGTCTACGCGATTGCAATTTTTTCGCTGGTTATTCGCGTTTGTCTTTTCAAAATTTAAGTGGACGTTAAACGTCCACAAACAAAACGGTGCGGCGATTTTTTCGTAATATTTTCGGCTGATTCGGCTTGTTAACCCTCCCGCCCAAAAAATAAAAAAATAAACCACAACAATTGTTATATCTCCAAGAAGTTGTGAATTTTTCTGGTTTTCCTTTGAGCGTGTCGTTGACTGACTGACGAACTGACGACTGACTTCTTGTCGAACTTTGCAAGGAATCAATATTTCGTTTTTGTTTCGGTTTCGTTTTTACCGTAGCCGTGTGCGTTTTTTTCTTTTCTTTGCGAGGCTGGCTCATTATAGCTGTGAACTTGTTTTATTTTTGATGTCTGTCACCCTTTGCTCGCACGTGAAATGAGAATTTATGATGACGACAACGATGAACGCGTCAAATAAATAAAAATAAATAAAACAATAACAACAGTGTGTTACAATTAAAGTGCGTGAATGCTAATGAAATCGTTTGGGTGCAGAACGAAAAAAAAGTTGCAATCTCAAGAAATATTTATTGTGGAGCTACGAATTGCCGTCGGCTGGTAAAAAATAAATTTTATTTCCAATGTGACTCAAATTTAAAAATATAAAAAAAAATATTGAAAAAGATCAAAAAATAAATATTAAAGAATTATGAAAAAAGCGTTGGCAATATGTCTCAATGGACGTATTTACGAAATTGCAATGTAAAAACTGAAGCACTGAAGAAGGGAAAATTCTTTTTTTTTTACTCAACATAAGTTTTATTGTGAGGGTATTATAAGTTTGTGTGGCCCAAGAGTTTGTGACGCCATGACTCGACTCGATTCGACCTAGTCATGTGTCTGTCCATTATTTTTTGTAAATAAAGTACAGGCCGCAATTATGGACCAATCGATCTGACCAAAGACGACAAGACGAAAGGCTAAAGCTTGTGGGGAATGACCGGTTAATATGAAATGGACCAAAACTAACTATATGTTTTTTCGGTTTTTCTGATCGCTCTGCAGGCCACAATTATGAAATAATTTTCCTCGAGGAAGGGAATATGACAAAAGAATAAGCATGACTGCTTAGATAGTGGTCGGTAAATATTTTCAAGGTCAAATGGTCTAAGACTTTTGTATGAAAAGTAAACAAGTGAAAAAGCGTTAAGTTCGGCCGGGCCGAACTTTGGATCCCCTCCACCATAGATATACTAAAAGGTAGTTGAAATGAAAATGTAGGGAAAATTCCAAAAAGTGGACCTATACCAACATTTCTACAACGCGATTATGTAAACCATAATGTGAACCATGTTCCAGAAAATATTGATTTCATCCAACCTGTGCCTATCTTATTATTTTTCCAAACTTAGTTCAGGTTCGAAGATGTGGACTATCGGTCCATTCCCTCTGATACCTCCCACACAGGTGCTAGGGACTAAATGCGGATTTTAGTTCATTATCGAACCTTACGTTCTAACTTTATCTCGATATCCTCCGCATGTTAAATGATTACGACAGACTCTTAGAACCAAACCCAAAACGCGGAACTAATTAGATAACTATTTTAATATAAAAAGGGGGTTATATGGGGACTACCCCAAAAAGGGGGCGAATATAAATAATTTTTGGTTGGGAGATTTGTTACCACATACGATTACAAAATACCAAATTGCAGCGAATTCGGTTGGAAAACGCGCTCAAGAACCCCAAAATACCGAATATTGGGGGTACCCTTATATGGGGGCTACCCGAAAAAATGGACCTATATTCATAATTTTTTGTGGAGACATTTGGTACCTATTAAGAACTCAAAATACTAAATTACAGCCAATTCGATGTAGAAATACGATCAAAACCCCCAAAATACTGAACATTGGATGGTACCGTTATATGGGGGCTACCAGAAAAAGTGACCTATACGCATAATTTTTTGTGGAGACATTTAGTACACAATAAGAACCCAACGTACCAAATTTCAGCGAATTCGGTTGAAAAACACGGTCAAGAACCCCAAAATAAAGAAAATTGGGGGTACCCTTATATGGGAGCTATGCCTAAACGTGGGCCGATATATCCCATCTTCGAACTTGACCTGCCTGCAGACAAAAGACAACCCTATGCAAAATTTCAGCACCCTATCTCAATTCCTTCAGAAGATAGCGTGATTACAAAAGACGGACGGACGGACAGACGGACGGACATGGCTAGATCGTCTTAGAATTTTACCCTGATCAAGAATATATATACTTTATAGGGTCGGAAATGAATATTTTGATGTGTTACAAACGGAATGACAAAATTAATATACCCTCCTATGGTGGAGGGTATAAACAAGTTTGCCTTCTATGGCGCGTATTATATTTACTTCAGAAAGATGTAGACCGAAGAAGTCGGAATGTCCGATTTGGGTAAAATATGCACCGTTTTGTTTCCATTTTAAAGGTAACTTCATAATGCCTCTCTCATACATGTCATGCTCTCTATTTGCAAATAACTCTAGTAGTCGATTTTCAAAATCCTTTCTAGGTACAAATTTTTTTTTATCATTAAAGAAATTTTGCAATGTAAGAAAAACATGATAATCGCTTGGTGCCAAGTCCGGACAGTACGGCGGATGCATTAAAACTTCCCAACCAAGCTGCCGAAGTTTCTGGCGAGTCATTGTGATGTGTGTGGCCTAGTTTTGTCCTGGTGGAACACGAAACCTGTCCTGTTGGCCAATTCTGGCCGTTTCTGGTCAATTGATATATTCAAACGGTCCAATTGATGACAATAGAGATCAGAATTTAGCGTTTGGCCATGTGGAAGCAACTCATAATAAATAATCCCCTTAAAGTCTCACCAAATGCATAGCTGAACCTTCCTGGCCGTTAGTCCTGGTTTGGCCAAGGTTTGAGGTGCTTCTTTGACCACGATCGTTTTCGCACAGGGTTATCGTATGGGATCCATTCCATTAGCCAGGAGAAGGCTTTGCAAGATAAACTATGGAAGATTAAATACTTCTTCCAAACAAGCAGTAGATTGTGGGACTGTAATTTGGCATTGAGCGATTAGCGAGGTAGTTTATAATTGAGGGTAGTTTGGTATTGCCGTTTTTAACAAATAAAATACCTTCATAAATTCAACGATGCAGATTATAGACCCACTGCTTGCGGCTTCTATCCATCAACATTGCCGAAAGGGGTATTTCAATGTATCCAAACATCGCACAACTTAGTATGTTGATCCAAGTTCGATAGGGCTGATCGTGTCCGCATATGAGCCCTATCTGTCCACTCATTCTGATACATCTCTTACAAAGTGTAGAAATGTTGAATACTTGCAAATCGTATATGAAACAAAGTGAGTTTCCCACTTGGGTACTTGCGCAAGCAGATGAGGCAGCGCTTGGGGTGTTTGAGAGAAAAATTCTCCGAAAGATCTACGGGCCGATCTGCGTCGACGGTGAATATCGGCGTCGAATGAACCACGAGCTCTACAATTTATATGCGGACATCGAAATAGTCAGTCGTATTGAGCTGCAGCGACTACGGTGGCTAGGCCATGTTGTGCGGATGAATGAAGATGCCCCAGCTCAAAAGGCATATAAAAATGAGCCTACTGGTGGTTCCCGTAGAAGAGGAAGGCCACGAATTAGATGGAAAGACGAAGTAGAAAACAACATCTTGGAACGTGGTCTTCCAAATTGGTGGACTTGCGCACAAGACCGACGCGCTTGGAAATCTTTTTTAAGCTCGGCTTATGGAACAACCGTTCTATAACAAGCCAGCTATGTAAGTAGTAAGAGTTTCCCACTTTATCCAAAGTGTGCACATAGTGACATTTTTACCAAATGTAGATAAAGTCCGAAAGTATGATCTATTCACCTACTCATTCTAGTAAATCATCAACTAAGATACTTGTTTCGAAAAAAATTCTACATTACGTAAGGTAGCAAAACGTGGACTTATATTGAAAATCCCTGGCCGCTAACAAACCTAAACCCCCAACACGCGGAAATCCAATTACAGGTAATTTGCTTGGAAATGCAGATAGAATCTTGAAAAAAATCTTTGTGTGGCACTTGGGATTGTGGGACCTATATAGAACACTTTCCTCAAATTAGTTTTTATCCTCCATGGAACAGGGTAGCAAAATGAGGATAATACATATTTTTTTCGAGACAAGTCCATAACATGTAGCCGTATAATAATTTGAAGGATAGATCTTTACTCACTTTTAGTTGCCCTTGACCATAATCGGATCTTTGTGTAAAATGTTAAAGTGATCAGCGCTACCATTCCGGTCTCTAGTGTGGTAATGGTAACACAATTCCTAGCAATATGAATATACAATATGTATATACGACAATATATATGTCAAGGTCAACAATTCCTCTTGGATATAAGGTCAAATTCGGGCCTATGTAAATCAGTATTAAACATATACGCCATTGGAAGGAAGTTTTTTTTAAATTTTTACACCAAAGAGTGGGTCCATTTGATCGATTATCACTGTGGTACAGGGTATTATGTATTTGTGCATATGTTTGTAACAGGCAAAATGAAACGAGATAGACACATGTCTGTCTGTCCATCAGTCCGTTCGTCCGTCTGTCCATGTTAAATTGTAAACAAAGTACAGGTCGCATTTATGATCCGAATTGGACGAAAATTTGTATAGGTCACTTATTTGGCCCAAGAACAAACCCTATTGAAATTGGGAGAAATCGGTTCAGATTTAGATATAGCTCCCATATATATTTTCGTCCGATTTAAGGGAACCCCCCCCCCATTCTCGATTTTCATTTTTCAAGATTTTCAATGGGCTGGTAAATGAATACAAATGCTTGTTAAGGTTTGTAACTTTGCACATATATAATTGAAGATTTAAAAGAGAAGAAAAATAATTTACAAAAAAATTTTGTTATTGTTTTGTTGTTGTTTTTTGTAATTAAAGAAAAGTCCTTATTTTTGATGGCGGGCATGATAACTCCTCACTGGAACATCGGAATCCGAAAATTCTAACGGTGTTAGAAAGAGTACATGTCTGGCTCTCGTATGAACTAGGATTATTGACTTCGCTCTAAAATTAACAAAATTGTGGACCTTTGAAAAATATTTTTGGAAAATCGCCGATTTTTTTACCACAAACCAAGTTAAAAAATAAGGAAGATCTTCACCGATTGGCTTTATCCTATTTCATATACACTCCCAGAGAAACGTTGCAAAATTTGGAACCGATTGGATTATTAGTTTTTGAGTTATCGTGCCTGCCAT